>NC_056735.1:341259904-341375101 GCF_019279795.1 Protopterus annectens
TCAAATAAATTAATAAATGCATAAAAATAGTTACATGAAGGCATACTTGCACCCTTAAATAAAATGGAAAAAATTGGCTTTTCACATATTGGCTGGTAGTGGTACATAGTGCTAGCAAAAAAATGTGCTAACATGCATTTACACTCCATGCTCTTGCCTCTTCTTTCAGTTTATCTCATTCTACCTCAGTCATCTAAAGCAGGCAGCCTGAGCCAATAGAAATGACTCCTTGCTACTTCTTAAAGCAGCTCCATCAGCCCCTTGTTTCTGCCATTCTCAAAACGGCAGGAAGACGTGTACTAAGGCATAATCTCCTTATTCTCCATTTTTATTAGATATAAAACAAGGCTGTTGGGAAAAAATTCCTCGGCAAGTGGAGTAATTTCATTTTTTTAGACCTCAGAACACCTTAGAGCTCCATGTAAGCTCCGAGTTGCAAGCCATAAAATTGGGTGTTAGCTGTTGTTTTTAAATTAACAAATAGTACATAAACCAAATGAAATATTTAGAATTCATTTCCTTTATTTTTTTGTAACTGGAGATACTGTAACTCAGGCAGTATTACAAACTTCTCTGATCAAAGGAATGATTCAATATAAAAATAATGGTCATAATGTATTTCAGCGCTTTGCTGGCAGACCATTTTAACACACAACCCCTCCCCCCAGGCACAGTTCCTCATTTTGTTAAGTTCTGCTATAGCTGTTCACTTTAATTCTGTTTTTTTTTTTTTTTGGGGGGGGGGGTTCCTCTTTCTAACCATGTCTTTTTAAGAGACATCACCAAGCAGAATGGGAAGGGTAGGTCTTTGCAACTTCTGCTGCAGCAATTGCTTATGTTAATTCTTATCAGTTTTTTTTTTTTTTATTTAATTTTATTTTATTGTTCTTGATTTTTAACAGCTATGATTAGTGACTGAAAATGAAATGGTGGCTTCAATAAAGGATTTTCAATCTTGGTGCATGGATTTCATGTCAAAATTATTTTACTAGGCTATCTCTGTTCATTAATTCATCCGTTTCGAATATCAAGTGCCCAACAGGGATCATTCA
This sequence comes from Protopterus annectens, assembly GCF_019279795.1. Lineage (NCBI taxonomy): Eukaryota > Metazoa > Chordata > Ceratodontiformes > Protopteridae > Protopterus > Protopterus annectens. The sequence continues at coordinate 341,260,957 of NC_056735.1, forward strand.
TTCTCCAAACTATTTCCATGTCATGTTCTATCTTTATAGGAATTCCACACTTTGAATTCATTGGTACATAGCATTAACTATACCATTTCCTTTTGCTTGCATATCCATATTCTCTCAGGTACATATTTGTATGGGATAGGTTTGGTGAAAAAATGCCTCTATTAGTGGAACCCTGAGACAGTCACAGTAAACAAGGATCAGGTTTGGACTTCTATAAAAGGGGTGATACTAAATATTGAATCCCACAGTTTTTGTGTACACTTGGCTGCTGTCTTGCCTTTTCCACTCAGAATATTTCTCATCTGTGATGCCAGCAGTCATAAAATACTTTAAGTTCCTTTCTCTCTCTAAAGCTTAAAGGTTGCTTGCCCTTGGTAGGGAAGGTTTAGTTGTAGCAGTAGCATAACTATTCCTGTCTATGCATGGTTCAGTTGTGATGGGTTATTTTTCAGCTTCCCTTCCGTTTTCCTCTTTCAGTTGCTGCATGTCACAATGCTCACAAGGCAGTGTCAAACTTGGACTGACCATTCCTTGTTTTTTTTAATTAATTTTGTAATTGCTACCAGCTTGGTAAGGAGTATTTTGGTTTTCCTCCCCTAATGGAATATGATCCTTTCCACTTAAAAACTTTGGAAACCTACATTATTACAGTATTCTGCAATGGGCATGTCAAATGGCTGCATAGATTTTTGCCATAATGCTAGATTTGTAAAGTCCTCTGCCCCACACAGCTTTCTTATTGTTTGAAGTAAGGGGAATGAGTGTTTGAGGTTCATATGAGATGCAGCATGTGAACGCATATTCTACACCTGGGTGCTGAGAGGTGCAAAGGCTGTCAGTTGGTTAACAGAATGTTTGCAATTATACAGTGTCTGTGAAATTTGGCCACAGAGACCTTGAAACCATTGCAGAGTCCTAATCTGGTAATCATATGTTTAGTGGCTTGTCTGCTTTATGGGCTTCACTTGTAACTGTCCTGATAATGAAGTGAATTCTTTAATTAGTCCAAGAGTTGGCAAGAAGATACTAAATCTTTGCATTTGCCTCAGAATGTCAGAAGGCTTTATCTTTTGTAATAAACAGTGGGCAGCAAGCTATAATCCTGACAGATGTCCTTGCTGTTGCAGACAATGAGTAAGACAGGACAACTAAACAGGGAGACCAGCTGACTGTTCTGCCAGTTCACTTCCAGCTGTTTAGAATTTACCACGTCTTTTTCAGATGCTGACACTTTTGAGAATGATGCATTTAGAAATAGAATGAGAAAATTCTAGATTATGAAAAAGAAATTAATTCAGTGCTGGGTTCTTACCTGTCCTAAAGTTGGCATTAGATACTGGATTTGGGAAGTTGTGTCCTTTTTGAGTAGGAAAATTAATGCAGTGTTTACTTAACCAACTGACAGAGGAAGAGCATGATAAATGTATTTATTTCATTCCAGTTTACCAAGCAGATTTGATTGGAAACAAGATACTAACTCTGCACCTTACCCCAACCCTAGCCCTACAACTTAAATTAATAAAGACCTTCCCATCACACTGCCAGTACACAATATAAACACAAGACACACAGTAGCACTACATCTACCCCCTTACCTAACCCTAACCCTAAAATACACACACATATACACAAACGTAGAAAACCTATACCCAGCCCTAACTCTGCAACCCCCCCCCCACACACACACACACACACAAAAACGCTGTCACACTGTCCATCCCTGCTCGCCTTTCATGAAAGTCCATTGGCATTTTGAACATTTGGCTGTCCATAGTCGATGTTAAATCCCCCATCACTTGCTTACCAAGTGGATGTTTGATCAAATATATATTTAAATATGTATGTGTGTGTACATGTATGAGTGTGTGTGCGTGTGTGTGTATTTATTTGTGTGTGTGTGTGTGTGTGTGTGTGTGTGTGTGTGTGTGTGTGTGTGTGTGTGTGTGTGTGTGTGTGTGTATATATATATATATATATATATATATATATATATATATATATATATATATATATATAATTGCACACAGACATACATACAAAGAGAGAGAGAAACTAGTTATGCAGCTTGTTTCGAGAAAAACTCCATAGTGGCACAAAGAGAACATATAAACCCTTTATACCTGAAATTTGGCTTGAACCTTGAATCTTGTAGTTGTAAAGCAGAAGTGTCTTTGTAAGACATGTTACATTTCCTCCTGAATTTGAATTCTTTCTTCCTTCAGACATATAACCAAATCTCTTCTGAATGCTTTTAGAACATCAGTAGCAGTTTTTTTTTTTATTTATTTTTTGTTTTCTCTGAGTGTATCATGTCAATGCATGTTCACTGTTATAACCCTGGGCTGAACCTGAAAAAGTTTAATGTGGGTCAGAGTTCTACTCTGGTTAAAGATATGTTAAATTAGATTAAAATAAATTGTGTGACATTCCTAGAATGAAAGCTCCACTTGATTTTTTAACAGGTTGCTGGGTGGTATTGATGCAGTGGTTAGCATTGTTGCTGGGGTCAATATTTCAGCTCCCAGCTAGTAGTTAGGGTACCCATTATATGGCATCTGCATCCCTTTTCTGCCTTGCATCCACCGCTTATTAGAACAAGAACTGACTCCTGTCCCAGCAACCTGAATATGATAAATCAGGTATCCGTGAATGATTAAATGAATTAATTTTTAAACACTGCCACTACTGTACATCTGCACTATGTAGGGACAAATTGGAGAGCAGTGAGAAGCAAGATGTAAGCTGTGTGAGAAGGTAGTATGATAATGATTAGGTGAGTGGTAAAAGAATATAAGCCAGAAGAATGAAGAACCAAAATGGATGAAGGGGGTGACTGTACTATAATATCAGGAAAGATTTAAGCTGAAATAGGAGAATAATGGAAATCATGGGAGCTGAATTGGGTCTGTCTTTGGTAAGATAAAGAATGTTGAATAGAAATAAAGGGAGTGGCCACAAGTAATGCATGAGGGTGCACTAGGCAGGAAAGGGAAGTGACAGAGGACATGCAGCAGGAAGCATTTACTGGTATAGCAGTGGGATGAGCAGGAAGAAAAAGAAGACATTAATGAATAGACTGTAAACCACTTTGTTACTTGCAATAAGTTCATGAATCGTTGTAAATGGACTAATTTCCTGAAGTGCCCTGAAACAGGGCAACAATCAAAATGGTGTGCATTGGCATTTGCAAGAGTTCATATAAACACATCAGAAAGCAAAAATGAGTTTTGGACCCAGCATAGCTAAAGGAAAAGGATTTCCTTTAACAAGTGAAGTGGTCTTCACTAATTGTGTTATTAGTTGACTTCCACAATTTTATTCTAAGTCTTTCAAAGTAATAGCAGCTGTAGAGCTGATGATATATTTACTTTTCTTGGTGACAGCGGGCCATTGTGTTATTTTTGCATATGTAGTCAATACCTTGTGTGTTATTTTACCATAGTATAATTTCATCAGCATTTAAATTTTTTAGTGACTTTCTGTGTGTCTTGATTTAAATATGCAGAGATATAGGCCGAAAGGAGATGGATGAGAAAGTAGTACTTTATGTAAGCTGATATGTGGACTGGATTTGTAAACATTCATTTTTAGCCATAACCTAGTTATTGAATAATAATGTGATAATGACAGCTGTAAAAATTATCCTGACTGTGGAAAGCACCAACCAGCAACTTGCTAAGTAAAATCAAGAATCATGAAACATCAAAGAAAGAGTTGCTTCTTAATTAAACATGAGGTATAAAGGAAAAGCAGTAGTTGACAAATCTGGCCTCAGTTTATCTAGGAACATTGGAAGTAACTGTTTGCCAATGCTTTATTGACAGCCTACTATCCCTCATTCATTATATTCTACAACTTTTTAGAATTTTTAAATAATAACAGTTGCACAGAAGCAGTGTGTGACCCTAGGGGTTACATCTTTATTCTTTTTGTTCATCCTGTGAGAAACCATAGGTGTAACGCATCCAAGCTTCTTTTTGAATGCCTACATTTGGATTTATTTGCTTGATTGATTGTTTGTTTGTTTGTTTAGGTGACAAGACATTCAGCATAAATTACCAAACTCTTGATGGTTTCTTTTGATCTGTTTTGACAGTCATTTGTTAGCATGTCAGCAATGTTATTTTAATTCTTACAGATTAAAATAGTCTGGGAAGTATGCCATAAATTGTTTCATGACTGACTTATCTGTTACTGAGTTAATCTAACTTAGATATGTTATTTTGAGACTTTAGAACAGAGTTCAGAGATGTTAGTATTAAAGATGAAGTATTTTTATTCACCCTTAAGTTTCGGGTTGAGGCAATGATGTTAAAAAAAAAAAACATGGTTGCATTGCAAACTGATTTTGAAATGATTATGGTTTACTGGGTACATATTAATGCTGTTTAAAACCAGTTGTAACATACTTTGTGCATATTCATTGTCAGATTAGTGATCATAATGGTCTGTGCTAATTTCTTGTCTATAAATTATATATCAGTAATATCTAACAATGGTTACAAGTATTTATTCTTCAGGAACAATCAAGAAGTATGATCTTGAGAGTAAAATTCAAAAGATTGTACATGCAAACCAAGAGTAATATTGCCGTGGTAGTTGATAATTCCCACATATTGTTCTCTGTAGTGTCAGATGCTAAGGGCTTGCTTGTTGTATCCTTCATGTATCCATTAGTGAAGTGGCTGCCTTCATGTATGCTTTTACTGAGAAGTTTTACTGATTTGTCGTCCTCAGAAGAGCAGTATAACTATGTTACGTGACTTGACTAACGTAGTATAAGCAGTTTAGAATTTGGCCAGCATGTTAGTTTAAGAGCACTGCATCACGTATTATACATACATTAGAAAACGGGCTCCCAATATAGTAAATGCCGTTTGGACTATTGAGATTCAGAAGCCGGGAATTACTTTGCAGGGAGAGCCCAGAACAAAGCAAGTGCACCTTTACACCATTCAAAATCTAAATGCTGTAGCTGAAAAAAAAATTCATTCAACTGCCATTTGTTTTCTGCTTGCATACCTCAGCCTAACAAAAAAAAAAAAAAAAAAAAAAAAAAAGACTTTTGCTACTTCAGCTGTCTACTGCTTGTACGTTTCCACTCCTGTTTTACTCAGAGGCTCACAGTTTATCTTTTTGTGCTTGAATAACCTATCCCATTTTGTTATAGATTGTCCATACCCATCCCACGGTCGATTAATTATATATTACTGCTAATGAGAATAACTGGGATCATACTGTAGATAATTTGAGGGGATCCATAAATGGGCTAAAGCATTTTAGGGGCTGCTTCTGTCCATTAGTAGCACAGGAGGCAGACCTGGGCTAAAGTTTTCTTTTTCCATCCATTGATCTAAGCTGCGCTTGAATATGGACAGGGATGAACTTTGTTTTATGTGGATGTGGAGTAGGTTTCCCCATTGTAGTATTCTTTGCGAGATATTCCTGTCCCTCCAAACCATTCTGTTCATGTTGCAGAGGTTTAGGTCTCTAGACTGAGTATTTCTGTTGCCGTTTGACTTGCTGATGTACTGTAAATCCATCAGTAATGGGTTGGAGGATGCCTTGTATGTCAGACACTGATCATGTCTTGGCAGTCTGCAGGATACCAAGTATAGTGACAGGGCTTTGAGCTGCTCCATGTAGGACATATTGTATAGGCCTTGTGCCCATTTAGTAAGGTATCTCTGCACTTTCCAATTGTTGCATGTATCTGGACAGATACATGCCAAAAGTGCATCATGTTGAATGACTGGGCTAATAATGGCTGAGTAAAGGGGGACAGTGACATCCCTAGATCTAGACACAATCCTTTTGTTTATAAGTTGTGCAATACAGAATGACTTTCGTATAATAAACACATGTTGTCCAAACGTTAGGTCACTGTCCACATAACTTCCCAAATCCCAAACAATTGGGTCATGTCTTGAGGTCAAGCAGTAGACAGCTAATGTAGCTATGTGGTAGTCTGCTGGAGAAAATGACTTCACAAAGGAAGCAATAATGCTTTTTTTTTACATGTAGTTTCAGTCCATGATTTTGGCACCAGTTAGTTGAGACAAACCTTCCTGCACGATGGTTAAGTCATTTGGGAATTCAATGACTGCTCCTAGTTTGCAGTCATCTGCAAAGTTAGTCAGCCAGAATCTTTTGGTATTGACTTTTGCTTCAGAAAATTAGATGATGAACAGAGGACCCAGTATGGAACCTTGTGGGACTCCACTGGTGACTGGTCTCTGTCGTGGTAACTTCCCCTGTTTTGATGCTCTGCAACCTGTCTTGAGCCAGTTGACAATCCAGTGGGTGGCATAGGGGTTTATTCACAATTTATTTAGTTTTTCTACTATGCCTGAGTGGAGAATTGTATCAAAAGCTTTAGCCAGGTAGAGTTATGTGGTGTGTACCATTTTGCCTTTACCCTTTGCTTTACTGACCTTTTCAAAGAAATAAATCTGGTTGAGTAAATATGACCTGCCTAGACAAATCCAAACTGAGATGATCCAGTGGGTTCCCTATGCCCAGATTGATTAATTCCATGATGAATCTTTCTGTCACTTTGCATATGAGGTTGGTCAGACTTGTAGGTCTGTAATTGCCTGGGTCTGTGGAAGGCTCTCCCTTATGTAGGAGAATGTCTGTAGCAATTCTGCATTCGCTTGGTACAAAACCTGTATGGAGGTTGAGATTATAGTGTTAAGAGTGTGGCTAAATTGTGCTTCATCCTATTTAAGATGCATCCAGGGACATTGTGAGGAGCCATTATTGCAGTATTTTTACCTTTTGATAGCACCTTTAGGGCTTGGTCTTGTGTGATACCTGGAAGTGAGCTAGCTTCAGGTATATCTTGAGGAACAGATAGAGGGGAGGGGGGGTAAAGCTAGAGCTAAATTTATTGGGTCAGTAAGTTCTCTTTATCTTCAGCCTCAGTAGAGATAATATCATTCACAATCGGCTCCAACACATTGATGTGTTGTGCTTTTGAGATTATGAACATAACTAAAAAATGCCTTGTGATCATCTTTGGCTTGGGTAGATATTTTAGCCTCAAACTTGGCTTTGGTGGATTTTATTAAGCTCCTGAGTTGTTTATTTCAGTGTCAAGGACTGTAACATTCTGGGAATTACTACTCTTACTTTTGGTCAAAATTATTTTCCTTTAAGCTTGTATTATGGTTATAATATCGTTTCACCATGTGGGTTTGTTTCTGGGATTTGTTCTGCACTTGTTCCTACGGGGTCCAACTGCATCTGTGCAGCTGTTTACATGTTGGTATAGTATGGTGATATACATTTCTGTGTATTCAGTGGAGTTAACTGGGTTTGGTGGGGTTTTGAAGCTTGCCAATGTATCACTTAGAAGTAGGTATGTTGTCTTAAAGAAATTTCTAAAGGTACCTTTGGTGAAAGGGATCTCTGGTTTATTTCCGAGGAGAATGCTTTATGGTTAGACCTAACAAATATTGAAGATACACAAGGGATGGTGCAAGATGCTCCCATAATAATGACAAGATCCCAAATGTTAATCTCCTAGTGTGTTCTCTGAATAATTGTTCCAGGGCTTTTATGTCAACAAAGTCCAGGAATCTCTGTGCTTGTGTACTAGTGATGGTAAAAGTTTACCAGTCTGTAGCTGGATAGTTTAGATCACATAGGAAAGTGGTATTGGGTTTAATACTGACCATGGTAATGCAGCAGTTAGCGTTGTCACCTCACAGCAAGAGGTTCTTCGGTTCGATTCTCAGCTGGAGTTCCTTCTGTGTGCACTCTGCATGTCCTCACTGTGGTCGACTGAACTTTAAAGACATGCAGGTAGGTGTGTGTGCACCTTCTCTGAAGGTTGGACATCGGGCTGACAACTCAACACCATAAAACTTCACCACCAATCAATAGGGGACCAGTGATCCTCTGTGCCGACCCCTAACCATGAAAAGCCGAATGTCGTAATGACTGAATAATTCTAGTAACTATAGAGAAGCATTGTGGCTTTCTTTTGTCATAGACGGAGTTCTTTAGCTAGCTAATATATGGAGGGGACCTTTCTGGTAGTTATTTGGACATGAAGCATTTAGTGCACCATGCTGCTTTCCCAGCCTTGATGTGAGTTCTGAATGTACATTGAAATTGAGACAACTCCAACGTTTTCCCTCGTGTGCAGTAGAAAGTCTAAATGTGTGGAAGATGTTATAGCCCTCCAGAGCTGCTATTTTAAGCCATGTCTCTACACAGATGTCAATGTCTTCCAGGGTGAGAAGGTCTTGTAAGGAATGGAGTTTCTTGTTCAGGCTCCTAGCATTGATCAGTAGCACCTTCATATTTTCCTTTGCTTGTTTCATTATGTTAGGTTTATCAGGTTGGTATTTGCTAAAAGAGACAGTATGGGGTGGACAGTGTCTTTGCCAATAATTGAAACCCTAGAGAGGACATCCCTGGTGAAGCTGTGTGGTCTGTTGTTCATATCTTCACAGGCTGACTAACACTGGACCTCCTTTGAATGACACCAAAAGCTAATCCAATTATTGTAGTTGGTTATTTATTTATTTTTTTCATATCATGTTTTGCTCACATTTTTAAGCAGAGATTAGTGAACTGTAAATCACAGCATCACACTTTTAGTAATGGGTGATGCCATGTGATATAAACTTCATCATTCTGTATAACAGTTTGTGGTTCAGATTTCCAATGCTTCTTAACTGCTTCATTATTGTAGTATTTGCAGAATCCCCAGAGCAACAGTCTTACCACATCATTGTGCCTTTGCGTACAAGCCCTCTGCCATGAATTTATCACACCCAGTAGCAAGATTTACAATAGTTTCCAGTTATTTTTTGGGTGGAACCTGCATTTGTTTCTCCCACATGTTTAATGGATTTTGTAAACTGTGTACATAGTCCACTCTCCTGGGTTGCCATTACTAGCCTTTCATCTTTTGGTTAAAATCATACCTTTCAACCTCTTACTGCAAGAAATCTGGATGAAGCCTGACAAAATAGGGGACAAAGGCCCAAAAATAGGGACACATTTTAAATATTGCTCTTATAAACTTAGAAAGTTGCTAGAATAACAGGATTTGTGTTACCATCCATTTTCTGAAGTATATTAAATATGAAACTCAAATGATTCTCATTATTTATTGACTTTAATCCTTAAATCATCCCAGTTATTTGTCAAGAAAACACAAAACATATGAAGCAAAAATCTGGACATTCTGCAAAAATCTGTACAGTTGAGAGGTGTGGTTACAATTCCTATCTCCTTAACCATTCTTGCATCTATCTTGATCAACATAAGGTTGTTCCAGAAGATCTCTGTACTTGTCAGTATATTTATGGATTTTCCAATTTTTTTTTTCAACAGATCCTTTTCATTATATTCTCTCTCTTGTATTTTGGCACACTGTGACTTTTTGGCTTCTAATTTGATTTCCATTATAACTTCACACCAAAACACTTCTGTTAAACTAAGCAAGGCTGTCATCATAGACTTCTTTTCCACGTTTTACAACTTTCACTATGTTTGGATCTGATGAGGTCAGAAGATGGGTATGCAATCTCATGATTTCAGATCTGTACATGTAATCCGTTTCGAGGAGGCCCTAATCTTGGTATATACTAATTTTTGTTAAATCATTTGATAAAGCATGAAGCATTTTACTTTGTTTTCCTGTCCATCTGATCCAGTAATTTTTGCTGCTAGCCAATAACTCCAAAATTGTAAGTCAGGACAGGAAAAGCAAACTGGCTTATACCTTGGACTTTGCTGAAAACTGCCTTGACATCTAGCAATATTCGTTTATAGTCTTCTGAAGTATTCTTTTTACTGAGTTTTATTATCATTTATTCATGTTTTATCATTGATATTTCAACTGTTCCCAAATATTTATGCATTCACTCCTTAAGTTATTTTATATCACATTCCTGTCCTAGCTTTTTAAAGCATCTTTATTGAATTATCACTTGTGATGTATGCTAACTTACATTTATATAAAAGTAACCAAACCATATTTAAAAGTTTACATTTGCTAAATTTGAACGTCTTTTATATTGTTGTATACAGTATAATTATTTCAGCATAAATTGTTCAATTCCTCCCTTCTCTTAAACTTCATTCCGCCTCCATTTTTTCTATGTAATTTACTCCAACCCTTTTCTAAAGATCCCACTTCCTGTTCTTTTATCTCTGTTACAATATTCCCTACTTAAGATATGGTTGGTTTAGACTATGATTTTCATTTTTTTTATTTATTTACCATTTGTTTACTGGGAAAGTCTGACTAGGACAGAGCCTATTTTCAGTAGAGGCCTAGGGAGAAACATTCCAGATGCATTTCTTTGGAATGTGGGAGAAAACCAGAGTACCCGGAGGAAATCCACGCAAACACAGGGAGGACATGCAGACTCCACACAGAAGGCACAAGGCACCCCCAGCCGAGAATTGAACTGGAGAACCCCTTGCAATGAGGTGACAACTTTTATCGCTGCACCACTGCGCCACCCTTTTCTGGTCATTTTTTTTTTTTTTTTTGTGGCTACCAAAATTAAACTTAACAAGGACTTGCTATGTCTAGGCAATTCAGATCCTATATGCCTGCTTAAAAAATAAAATTCTTAGTTACATTCATTTGGTGGCCTAGTATTCCTGACAGATTACTGTAGGGAATTTTTAAAGTTTGCCAGCTCATTGTACTCAGAAAACATATGTTCCCAGTTACCTCTTTCTTTCCCATTACACCTTCAATATTTGGCTTCTACCTGAAAAAATTTTCTTTGGAGTCAGCTTGGCATATAAAAGTACCTATGCAAACACTTCCAAGCAAAAATCTTAAATCTTCTAGACTTTGTTGCGTATTTGGGAGTCATACATATGTCCTCCCATTGTTTCTTTGTAAATTGTTTCTCTAATCTCTCTGCAGTCTGTTCTGACCACCTCTGATTTCTATAGTTATCATACAATAATTTATATGTCTTACTGATTATCATTTTTTTAACAGCAGCATCTGTTCTAGGTTCAACTAAAACCTCAATAAGTGCAGGTCTTTCACTTGGGATTCCCCTAGCACTTTCTCTTTGCCTATACTCAGAGAGGCAGTCTCTAGCCTGCAGTCCAAGTGTCTTCAAGGTTTTTTCCCCTTCTATTACCTTTCACTCTCTAATTATTTGTTCCCAGTACCTTTTTTAAACAAGAAACATCTTTATTAAATTATGTGTGACATAGGCAATCATAAATTTAAACCATATTCATATAATTTTAGTTGCTAACATTATACAGCACTTATAATCTATTCATTGTCAGTCAAACATTACATACCTCATTCAAATCCTACTTTCTTTTAAACCTCATTCCTCCTCTGCATGAATTATTCCCACAATTAAATTTTGTCTGTGTAATTTAATCCCACCCTTTTCTTCTTCTTCTTCTTCTTTCGGTTGCTCCCGTTAGGGGTCACCACAGTGGATATCTGTTTCCATTTCTTCCTGTCCTCTGCATCTTGCTGTGTCACACCAACCACCTGCATATCCTCTCTCACCATATCCATAAACCTTATCTTAGGCGTTCCTCTTTTCCTGTTACCTGGCAGCTTCATCCTTAGCATCTTTTTCCCAATATACTCTGCATCCCTCCTCAGCACATATCCAAACCAACGTAATCTTGCGTCTCTGGCTTTGTCTCCAAACCTTTCAACCTGGGCTGACCCTCTAATATACTTATTCCTAATCCTGTCCACCTTCATCACACCCAGTGCAAATCTTAACGTCCTTAACTCTGCCACGTCCAGCTCTGACTCTTGCCTTTTTTGTCAATGCCACTGTCTCCAACCCATATAACATAGCTGGTCTCACTACCCTCTTGTAGACCTTCTCTTTCACTCTTACTGGTACTCGTCTGTCACTAATCACTCCTGATACTCTTCTCCACCCACTCCATCCTACCTGTACTCTCTTCTTCACCTCTCTTCCACACTCACCATTACTCTGAACTGTTGATCCCAAGTATTTAAACTCATCCACCTTCACCACCTCTACTGTCTGCATCCTCACCATCCCTATATCCTCCCTCTCATTCACACACATATATTCTGTCTTAGTCCTGCTGACCTGCATTCCTCTTCTCTATAGAGCATATGTCCACCTCTCCAGGGTCTCCTCCACCTGTTCCCTACTCACTACAGATCCCACCCTTTTCTAAAGATCCCAATTCCAGATGTTTTCACTCTTATTCACCACTTCTAGTACAGTTGCTTTACACTTTGATTTCTATTTTCTAGCAATTGCTTTTTTTGGCAGCCACAGTAATTAGACTCAGCAAGGCCTTACTATGTCTAGGCACTTCCAGTTCTGTATCATAGCTCCAAAAAATCATTTACATAGTTACACCAATTTGCTATCCCAGTATTTCTAAAGATCCCATGCAGACTACTCTGTAAAATCTGCCAACTCATTACACTCCCAGAAAATGTTCCAAATTACCTCTTTCTTCCCCATCACACCTCCAACATTTACTGTCTACCTGATCAAAAATTCTTTAGAATCTACTTGGTTATAAAAATATCTGTGTAAACACTTCCAAGCAAAGATCCTAAATCTTCTAGACTTTGTTGCATATTTGGAGACATACATATATCCCCCATTGTTTCTTTGTGAATTGCTTATCCAGTCTCTCTTCCTAATCCTTTTTGACCTCCTCTAACACTTAGTTATCATGCAGTATTTACGTACTAATTATTCCTTTTTTAACAGCAGCTTCTGTTCTAGACTCTACTAAAAACTGTACCATTGCTGGTATTTCACTTAGGATCCCCCTATTTCTTTCTTTTTGCCTATACTCTGCCTTCCCTATCAAGGATTGATATTTATCTATAGCATGCAGTACACCTAAATTATTGGCCTCTTCCCATTCTATTACCTTTTCTTTTCTGATTATTTGCTCCCAATACTTTGGTTCCTTTGCCAGTTTTCTCCAATAAATACAAGCCCCCTCTTGCCTCTTGTCTTTATCCCTAATTGCAGTCATCCATATCAGCAGAATCTCCTTTCTCTATTCCCTTGTTGGCTTAGTTCTTAGCAGTGGCAGCTGCTGGCAAAAGGGGGCTGCAGGAGACAGCTGAATGGGTGCAGCCAATGGGAAAGGGTGTGGCCAACTAGAAAGGGGTGGGTCTATGTTAAAACTGCAAAAAATGGGACTTTCAGTACGCTGCCCTGGGTGCCAAACCATCATTATGAGAGTCCAATCAAGACAAAATGAAGTGTAGAAGGCAAAAAATATTTCAATGCATTGGCTACATGACAGCTTACTTAATACCTAGATGGAAACAAAAAGGTAGTGAGGCATAAAAAAAGAAATTACTTTTTAAATACATTACTGGAATACCAGTCAAAATCAAGTATAAAAAAACAAGCAGCACTCAACTTAAATCACTTCTCCTTGCACTGCATTTCTAATTATAATTTATATTCAGCTTTATAAAAGTACCAAGTAACATGCTGAAAGTAGCAATCTCTGTGGTATCCCCACTTGTAAAAATGTTTCTTAGCCAAAAAAGACTTGCTGCCTGACAACAACTATCTACTTGTTTCATGGAGAAAACATGATCAAAGTAAAAAATGAACAGCAAACAAGAAACAAGCTCAAGATAAATTGCTTAAAGGATTACTGCACAGGTTATGGACCACACGTGATTGGCATTCTGTTTAGTTTACAGGTAAAGTTTGCAAAGATGACTGCAAGTCTCCAACAAATGTAGTGAGCTTCTGAAAATGCTGTAATCCTTTCCTTTATTACAAATACTGTCATATGCATTTCAATATCTAAGGCTTGTACACAATCTAGTTATGCAAATATTCTCTGAATGGCAAAAACAAAAAGGCTTTCAATGTCAGTAATTCTTTAACAGCATGCTTATTAAAGCTTACTTGCATGTTACAATCTCAGACAAGCTTACCTGATGGTCATTAAAGCATTGCTACTTAAACACAGAGCAACAGGCTCTGCAGCAACATGCAAAGTACTTGTGTCTACCTTGGATGGGAGGATAGTCTGAACACTTACACTGCATAACTGCTCCTTGCCTTGCTTGGACACATCCAGAGTCACTACGTGGGGGAGTGGGGTGCAACAAGTATGTCACAATTTGAAATGTCTCTGGCTGACTGTGATGGCCCTGACAGATTTTTCATACCTCTCACCCTCAGAGCAAGAAATCTGAGAGACAAAGCCATAAATAGAAGCGGGACAAAAGCCCAAAAATGACCATTTTTAAATATTACTCTTATAAACTTAGAAAGTTAATAGAATAGTAGGTCTTGCATTAGTATGAATTTTCTGAAATCTGAAACTCAAATGTTTGTCATCATTTCCTAACTTCAAGCTTTAATGATTTGCTACTAATTTGCCCGAAAACCACAATTTTATGAAAAGTGGACCAAAAATGTGATGCAAAAATATAAAATAGCCACACAATACAGCTGAGAACCTGTCAAAGAAGGGACACTTTTTTTAATATTAGTACTGTTAACTTGAGCAACTGACAAAATAAGAGAATCTACATGCATTTCTGAAATTAAAAGTAATCTATTACTGATCATTACAATTATTTATTAATTGTAAACTCTCCATGTTGTCTTCCAAATTTGTCATTCTGCGGAGGGCTTATTATGGGGAGAGCAACATTTTGAGCCAAAATCGGAGACATTTGAGAGGTTTGGATATACTTAATTCTATAAAGTGATTTATTTGCTCATACCTCTCAACCTCTTATTGCAGGAAATCTGGACAAGGCCAAATATATTGGGGGAACATACAAACAGTAAAAAAATTGCGCTTGTATAAACTTAGACATTTGACGGAATAACAAGCCTTGCTTTAGCATGCATTTTTCTGAAGGGTATGAAGTCAGAAACTCAATATTTGTCATTATTTAGTGACTTCATTCCTAAATGATTTGCCAAAACAACACAAATGTTATGAGGAACAAACCAAAAATAAGAAGCAAAAATCTATTCATTCTGCAAAAATCTGGACAGTTGAGAGGTATAGTTCAGCCGGGGCTGAGTTTGCCACCCTTTCCCCCCCTCTCAAAATCATGGTGGAATGGGGATTTCCCCCTGCAGCTATTCCAATGTCCCATTACTTGGCTATTTTGCCCCGTTTACCATAAACAGTGTAATGTGCATACTGTTTTACTTCTACAATGATTTGGATTTCATTTAAAAGTTTTTTATTTTACATTTTACAGCACAAACACTAATAGACATCTCCTAAACAAAGCAATGCAGTTTCACAATGAAAATAGACCTGGCATTAAAACTTCTCTGCTCTTGAAACTCACATTCATTGAAACAGCATCAAAACCCATATTCAAAGAAAATACATTTAGCTAGTGGCAGATAAAGATTAACTTGGGCTGTTTTCAAATCCTAGGCCCTTGCACAGGAAAATACATGTGTTCTTTGATACACCTTCCTAATTGTATTAAATTATATTCCTTGTATAATAAAGTACAGTTGTTAGAGGGCGTTTTAAATTTATCGTTTTGAAGATTTTTCCACTAAACAATGAAACAAAATGCATGCACCAATAATGACAAAACTGCCCAGTTCAGAACATTTCCATCATAAGTCTACTCAAACTTCTGCAGTCCACCAGTATCAGTAAATATGCACAATCCCGGCAGAAGTAAAGGTCATCTAAATAATTCCACATTAAATAGATCTGTAAGTAATGAAGAGGTTGCTGCTAGCTCACAACTTTTATATTTCATTGTTTAATCTACAAATAAAGTGCCTGTTGCTCTTGGAATAAATTGCCTATGCTACTTTAATGATAAGCTAGAAATATTGCAATAGGGAATGGATGGCAAACTGAAAACAGGTTCATCGTTACTAGGTATCTCGGCCAAAGAGGACATTCTCAGGACTGCAGCATCCACCCCCTTTAAAAGTACAACACAGTACAGTATCAGTAATGCATCTATAGACTGGGAGTAGAACCCACAATCTTCTGCATCAAAAGCAAGCACACTATTTGTTCTGCTGATAAACAACACAAGCAGCCACTGCATAAGCAGTACCAAACTTCTCTTCAAGCTCTCAGCTCCTTGTAAAATGGACTCTACACTCAACTGTATCTCTCAACTTTGAAGCACAAGAAATCTGGACAAAGCCAACATTTATTGGGGGGAACAAAAGCCCCAAAACTAGGGGCACATTTTAAACATTGCTTGCATAATCTTGGAAAGTTGCTAGAATAAAATTCTGCATTACCGCCTTGCATTTCACTGCCAAGTCTTGAACCCAAGACCCTATGCACTACAGTCAGAACAACATACCACTATGCCAAATCAGCTGTTTCTTAAATAACAGGTAGACAAACTTAAATGGCTATCATTTAGTGAATTCAGTTCTCACCATAGCTCTTAACTTCTTAGCAAAAGACACCTAGACAAAGCCAATAATGGGGAAATACAGCCCCTAGACATATTCAGTGAATTTAGTTTTCACCAGAGCTCTCAGCCTGTTAGCAGAAAAAACCTGGATAAAGCCAATAATGGGGGAATACAGCCCCAAAAATAGGGACAAATTTGAAATATTGATTTTATAAACAGAAAATTGCTAGAATAAAAGGCTTTGTGTCACTGTGTACTTTCTGAAGAATATGAAGTCTGAAATTCAAATGCCTGTCATTACTTAGTGAATTCAAAATCCAGAAAAAAACACAGATTTTATGAGGAAAGAAACGGGGCAAAATATTCACAAGTGGTGGTGGGTAGGGAATTCAAGCTCTTACTACCTAATTCCAAGGTACAGGGTTTGAGTCTAGCCACCAGTTATATTTCCTGACTTCTTTCTAGCTACTGGGGCATTACACACACACACACACACACACACACACACACACACACACACACACACACACACACACTCACCTTCTGTATAAACAAAACAAGTAGTACCTGCAGTTTCAGCTTTGTTCCTTCCTGCAAGAGCAGGCTCCAGCCTGCAGACGTTGCAATCCAATCCCCTTCCAGTCTATGCAGTTTTCTGGGATCTTTGCTGTTGCAGGCTGTCTTCAAGTCCACACTGTCTTACCAGCAGTTTGGATTTCTGTGCACATGCTGCGGACTGGTTCAGTAGCAGGACTCGGGGGGAAATGCTGCGAGTGCGCATGAGTGAGTTCCAGGGACTCGTGTTTGTTTTTATTTGCTTTTCTTGTGTTTTTTATTCATTTGTTTTTCTTTTGTACAGCTGGGGGGGACTGCAGTCCTGCAGCCAATAGCATGAGCCGCCCCTGGTTCTTAGAATACTTTCTGCTACTTTGAGTATGGTATTCTGTATGGTTATCATTCTCCTTAAGGATCTGCAAACAAAATCCCAGTCTTAAGCTATTTACTTGAGAATGAACTAAATGAGGGAGGGATGAAAGGTGTAAAAGAGATTGGCTTTGAGGCGGAGTGTGGCAGAAGTGAGGATATTATAGTTTGACTGACAAGATAGTACTGGTTTATGTAGTGTTGAACTGTATTCTGTATTAATCACCAAAGCTACACTCAGTTAAAGGGTATGTGAGGGAATTAGTGGTGGGGTAGGTAAGAGATGCAAAGCTGTGTAGAGTGAGGCTAACCCAAGTTATAAAATCCCTTGGAGAAGTAGCAAATCCAAAAACAATCTATGAACCGAAAGTCTAATAGTATGTGAACTGCATGGCTGAATAAAGGAGAAAAGGTAGGTAATGTGCTTGTGTATGCTGTGTAAAATAGTGCTTTACTTGACTTCAGAGAAACTAATGGAGTTAATTGGTTTGACTGAACTAAATTGGGGTAAGATTTTAGGTTTTCAGTGTGTCCTCTGCTGAAATGTGTTGCTGGGGTGCAATGTATTGGAATAATGTTATTGAGCTAAGCCTAGGGTACCTGGGCAAGACACTTTGGGCTATCACTTTATATCAAAAGCACCTAGTTTAACATGAATCACAAAAGCTCAGCAAGCTATACAGCCTTACACAGGTTCAGTTTCTTCCACATCTTGTACACATGGGAAGTTCAGGGTGTAGGTTTAGACCTCAAAGTAAACTTGTTGGAGTCAGTTTGGCCCAGAGTTAATTATGGAGCAATAGTTAATTGTCACACATTTATGACAGGACTGATAACCCATATGCAGATGGGAAGTGGTCAAATGAGCATTTTCCTTATGTTTTGTAACAGGCCATTGCATAAGTTAGTACTAATACATGCCAACGTGTGCATAACGTTGGGATTTACCCATACCTACTGTAACAAAAAGAGATACTGCCACCCCAGCTATCTATAATTTTGTAAGTGGTTGTGTGTCATTTGTGAATGTCAACATGCTTCCTGTAAGATGCTTGTGTTGCATATTAGAACTCTGTTATATTGTACAGATGTGTGCTGAATAGATATTTTGTAAAGTACTGAGCAGAAATGTATATACATTATTGTAAGTGTTTAGATATATATATTTTAACAATGGAAACTGCAACACAAGAAGTTAACTTCAGATGAATAGTTGAGATTGAAGTACCTTATGACTGGGCCATAGAAAGAGAGGTTCATGTTTCAGTGCAACAAGAGACATAATGTGTAGAACTAGAAGTTTTTTTGTATTGTCTTTAAATGTGGAGGAATGTAAATTATTTTACATTTGCCAAAAGATCTGAGGTCTATTTATTTTCACATGTAGATGCTAAATGCTACCAGCTGCATTAGTGGGGTTTTCACCCTGGGATAGTCAGATGACAAGAAGTGATGCTATTCTGCAAGCTATCCCAGCAATAATATGTGGGTTATTAATTTAAGAACTCTGAGAGATAGATATCATTTAATATTTTGTCTTTGATCTGACAAGAACATCCACTCACCACATCTGCCTGCTTGCTCTGTAAGTTAACTAGGGTACAGTAATTTATCTTGGATACAGTCAGGAATGTAGTGAAGTATAGCTTGGATGTTTTCTTTATTTGAGACTGTCCTGCAATGTTTTAAAAATTTCCTTTAATTTTGAACTCGGTATGTAATCACAGTTACATCAGAGTATATTTTTGTTCTTTTCTTATTTACTATTAAATATATTTAAACCTTTCGTTCTGGCTGATACTTGTGAGACATATTTAAGTTCTGAGAGTACTTGCATACTTATTTGGTGACACTGTGGGCTACTCCTAATAGCCTTGCTCTTGGTCAAATTAACATTTGGATTAATAGTAACATTACACAGTGAGATTGGACATCCTTTGTTAAGGGCCTTAAAGTACCTGATAAGGACATGGCTGGTGGCAGTAATTACCTTATAGTTTTGTCAGAAGGGGGCATAGCTAGTAAACATGTGCCAGCCTTTCCAAGGTGTGTGTGTGTGTGTGTGTGTGTGTGTGTGTGTGTGTGTGTGTGTGTGTGTGTGTGTGTGTGTGTGTGCGTGTGTATATAAATCAAACTTCAAAATGTGTGTGTGTCAGCTACTTGGGTAGGGCCACAAAGCACTAGCTGGACAGACAGGGTGCTGGAGGTCTTGGCTTGGCCACTCAGCTGGGATTTTAACTCTGTAGCAGTGGGGAGTCTTATTTGGGATCTGGAGAAAGAGGGTGAAACCAGCCCCAGACTGACTGTGGTCTCTGTGCACTCTTAAGGGAAATTGCACTTGATGCAAAGAGCTGCATCTGGACATATTGTGTGTGTACTTGCCATCCTCCCAATATACATCCCTACTGGTAGTGGTTAGGATTGAGGCTCCTTGATTACTGTTGCCAGTGGCGGGGTGTCACACCTACTAAGCCTTGGTCACAAGGGCAAAAATGACAAAACACAGCTGACGTAATTAGATCTGTATGTGTGTGTAACCTGTAACCCACACTCCACACCTTGACTGTGTGTTATTACTGTTGTAGAGTGGTAACAAATTAACACAAGGAGAATGTAGAGTATTTCTGATGACTTACAGAGTAGAGCTAGACAGAGCACTCATTTCACAGCTGGCTAAGGAAATTAGTTGGTTATGAAACATTTTCTTAATTGGCTTAGTACATTGTAGTACAGATATAATTAAATCACTTTTGCTACAGTGTTTTGGTAAAAGCGTAGGTGTAATAGCTAAAGTGCGTTCCCCTAATGAAAATTATGACAAATTTACAATTTTGCTAAAATGGTTAAAAGGTATGTTTTTATCCAGAATATGTTAGAAGTTTATTGGAATTACATAATTTCTCTGTTGTCATTACTGATTTTAAAGAGGTTAAGAAAAATTACTTACAGAAAAAAGTGAACTAAGCCAATAGCCATATATTAGTTTTGCACTCATCTTTTTATGAGAATTTTCCATGTAGAACAGAAATTCTGATAAGGCTGTTGTATGAAAAGTAAGAAGTCGCATCTGTCGCACATCAGGTTGCAAAAAGTAAATGGTAGCCAGACCATAAAGCTTTAATCAGCTCTAAATTCTTAGTAAAGAAACATCCATTCTGAACATTTTAAAGAAAGAGGCCGACTGACTGCTGGAAGTGCCTTGTATGCTCTGATGTGTGGTTTTGTGAGTAACAAATCTTGTACTGTTATGTGTTTTGTCTCTTGCTGGAGAAAATTCTGTCAGGAGAGTGTACAGTGTAATGCACATAAATGCATAGTGCCAAGTGCTCTAAATATGGAGACATAAACAGCTGTCGACAATGTATATCACACAATGTTTGTGTTGTGTATATTTAGTGCCATTGTTTGCAGAGTCATTTAATTTTAGAACAAGACGGGTCAGGCAAAATGCTTTTCTTCAACACTGTCCCAGAGTGGGCTGCAATTGAGTATGTTTATTCCAGGAGCAGAATGGCAAAGGTTGCCAGGTAGTGGCAGGCAGTAGTAGAATAGCCTACACTATCCATGTTTGCTTTGGCTGCCAAAATTACATGTAAAAGGTGAATAAATTCTGTTTTGCTTTCAAGTTCGTAGAAGAGATGCAGAAGATGAATGTAGTTTGAATTTATCATGCTGTGATATCTGTTTCATTTATTATTTTGATTAGAATGACACAAGGCTGTGTTTGGAGCTGGCCATGTGTTATGCAAATTTAAATGTGTGGCTATCATTTTTTTAAGTGGTCTAACTGATTGTTTCTAACTTACATATCATGTCGTACTGCAGCAACCCTAGTTGTCCTGTAATTATTCTGCAGATCTTATTTATGCCACTGAAGAGTGTACTGCTGCAGTCCTCATGGCAAATTCATGGGTACCGTGTTTAATACACTGATACATTTTTGTAACAAAATGTAATGCATGTCCTGGCAGCATTCAGTTTGCAGAATAATGTCTACATGTCTTATCATGAGTTATGTTGTGTTCAAGAGTAATGCTGTAGTATATTTTTAAAGAGTAATGTTATAGTATATTTTTAGAGTAATGCTGCACTTTTGTACTGTTCTACCGCAGCATAGGATAACGGTGTTACTTTACTATTCTCACCACATTGAAAAACAAGGCAACAGTGAACATGCAAATAAAATAAACTCGGAACCAAACAAAGCAGAAAATGTATGTAGTTGGCAGTCCAGGAAGCATGTACCAAAGTCGAAATGACGAACGAGGAGTACTAGAATTTAACCATGGGAGCAAAGCCCAAGTAGTTTGACAAAGGTACAAATTAAATTGAATTTTGCCATTTTGTCAGTTCGACTTTGGTACGTGCTTCCTGGACTGCCACCTATGTGCAGTTCCTGTTTTATTTTGTTCTAAACACATTCTATGAGTATAACATACTGTTTTGCTTTGGAGTGGTATTGCTATTGTATCATTCACTGTAATGCAGTTTTCTTTTAAATCATTACTTACACATCCTGTGCTCATCACATTTGTACATAGACTATATGGAACTATCACAAACACGCAAGCTCCAAGCACTCTTAAGACTACTGTCTCAAGCTAGGAACTATAGAATCTTTAGCTCAGGTATGCATCTTCTCATGCTTGAACTCAAATAAAAGTAAAGACAAGTAACCACTGCAGTTTACCTGAGTACATTATTCGAGTTTGAGTGAGTTAAGTGCAGCAGCTTTTGTAAGGGAGTAGGAGTGTGGATTTAGGGTACCAGTTGGGAAGGGGGCTTTAGGCTTAGGGAGCAGGAAGGAGAC
The DNA here is from genome assembly GCF_019279795.1 of Protopterus annectens. Lineage (NCBI taxonomy): Eukaryota > Metazoa > Chordata > Ceratodontiformes > Protopteridae > Protopterus > Protopterus annectens. The sequence goes on from NC_056735.1 coordinate 341,283,069, forward strand.
TTTAGGTTTAGGTAGCAGGAAGTGGGTTTTGGGGTTAGGAAGTGAGAGAGAAGGGAGACCTAGGGCTACGGTGGGAGATAGACTGGAGCTGTAGGGATAGGGAGGACAGGGGGATTTTAAGATGTCTTTACATTCACCACTCCAGTATTCTTAAGTTATGGGATTCCCTGCCATGGAAGCCCGATGTCTGGACAGTCTACCAAAGCCTACTATTGCTTTAAGGTACACTGAATGTCATCCAAACACTCCTCGTGTAGCATAGGGCATAAAGGTGATGTTCAGCCGTACCATCCTCAGAACTTCTTTACCGCCAGTCCAAACGCTTCTAAACATCAGTCTGTTTTCCTACATCCATTTTCTGCCAGTTTTCCATGCATTTTTGTTCCTCTGTGTACGCCTATGCCTGTTTGCTGAAGTGAGCCATTTCAGATAAGTACCCCATTGGGGTTTTGTTTTTTTTCTTGGCTTTTTTGTGCTGTTAGGGGGTTAATGTCATCCAGGAAAGGTAAAGGCTGGTGCAGAAGACAAATTCCCCCATAAAGACCGCCACGATAAGTGTGTTTTTTGCCTAGAAGCTTCTCATGACTTATGTCTTATTTGATTTATCAGGCATTCATTCCAAAAACCTTTTGCAGTAGGCTTTCTTCCCTTTCCTTGTATGTTGAGAACCAGCGTCTTAACCTTCCCTCTAAAGATAGAATGGAAGCAACTTCCTGCCCTGAGGGTCAGCTGTTAGGGAAGAAGTTGAAAAAGGTAAGACCGGAATCTTCCACTGTCCAGCCTCTGACAGGTGTTTCTCCCAAGGTCATTATGAACCTGGAGGCTCGTTTGGCTGTGTTGTTGGCTTTCTCTGCTGTGACCGGGTTGGAGGCCAGTAAGGATCTGGCTGGCACCACATCTGACGAGGCTTTGCAGGTGTCTGTTTTGGATGTTCAAGGGAACCATGGTTGATTGTTTCTGAGGGGCCTAGGGAGGTTCTGCAGATTCTCATTAGGGAAGCAATTCCTACTACCGTTATCGAATGCCATCCTGGGTCAGAGCCTTCTCAGTTTTATACAATGGATGTTCCCTTAAAAAAAGAAACGAACTAAACATGTTTCTTCTGCTGCTTGGGATCCACAAAGTGAGTGGCAGGCCTTTACTCAGGGGTTATTTAATACTTTAATGTCATTAAGGCCTCCTCAGGTAGTTTCTGTTCCTGCTTCTCCTTGGTCCTGTACTCCCCTTAAAAGGCCTAGGGAATAGGGTTCTTCTGAGGAAAAGTTGGATTCTGATGAAAAATCCCTAGCTTATTTTAATCACATTCCTCTCCTGTGGTCTGTGGGTCAGAGGAGAAGGAATCTAATACTCCTGATACTCCTTTTGAGGAAATTTCCTTTGGGGACACAGTCTCTAGGATGATGAGTTTTTTTTTAAGTTGGATTGTGCCCAGGTCTCTGATATCCATAATAGGTATAAGATTGATATACTCTTCCCACCCACATTCAGGATAACTCGGACCAATAAAAACATTAACACGGATCTCTTCCAAAGTGAACTTAGGGCATGTGACTGGTCACCCATAAAATATCTCCCACTTGAGGAAGCTGTAAAATACTTTAATTCTAAATTCCTAACCATTCTAGACCACCATGCTCCAATCCGTTCTATCAGAATTAGGACTAAACCTGCCCCTTGGCTCTCAAAAGAAACCAGGCAAAAAATCCTATTTAGAAATAAATACTGGGCTAAATGGTGAGCTACTAAAAGCCCTGTAGACCAACAAACATTTAGACAGCTGAGACACAACACAAAAAAGCCATACTAACAGATAAAATAAACTTTTACTTACAACTCCAACAAACTCACCAAAATAAACCGCAAAAGTTTTGGGCAGGCATTAACAAACCTTTTCATTCAGGTCACTCCATTACACCAACCCCACAAGGCACTGACCATGAGAATCCCAAGCAAACTGCCAATGCCTTCAATACCTTTTTCAGAGGCCATTCAAACTCTTGCCAATCAGCTAGTACCTGATAGCTTAACTTTGCTAAGCTCAAGTACTAGCCCACCCCCTCCATTTCACTTGTAACCAGTCCCAACATCACGCATTCTCACCCTTATCCAAAAACTTAAACCAACTACTTCCTCAGCTGACCAACTACCTGCTGAATATCTGCAAATAGCAGCCAAATCTACAGCCTATCCCATTTCCATCCTGATTAACAGAACCATAATCTGAGGAAACATCTCAACTATCTGGAAAATCTCTCACATTATCCCCCTACATAAAGGTGGTAACTCTAACGAATTTTCTAATTACCGCCTCATTGCCTTATTCTCTCCTCTGGCAAAAATAATGGAAAATGCATCCACAGTCAACTAATAGACCACCTAATCCAAAATAACTTACTTTCTAAATGTCAACATGGATTCAGGCCATTCCACAGTACTACCACTGCCCTCTTCTCCTTTTCTGACTGCATTAATAAAAACCGTAGAAGCAATATTCTTTCCTCTGCACTCTTTATCGATCTTTCAAAAGCATTCAATATGGTTAACCACCAGATACTTATCAATATCCTCAAATCCCTTTCACTAGATGCATCAGCTATAAAATGGTTCCACTCCTACTTAGATAATAGACAGCAGGCTGTGCTATGGGACAACAATCTATCTACCTATCTCCCCATTACCCTTGGTGTCCCTTAAGGCTCCATATTAGGACCTCTTCTATTCTCAATTTTTATTAACGACTTTCACTCAGTAATTCCTCAAGCTACCTGTATACAATACGCTGATGATTCCACATTAATATGCTCGGCCACTTCTACATCTCAACTACAGTCTCTAACCCAAAAGGTGTTTAATACAGTAGAACAGTAGTTTACACAGCGCTGCCTCCTCTTGAACCCCCAAAAAACAAAATGCTTGCCCTTCACCCCTACCCTGAAGTCCCCCCCAATAGTTTTCACTATCATATCTAATAATGATATTCTCATATCTTCTGATCCAACTACCAAACTCCTTGGGATAACAATAGACCACCTTTACCCGATGATATTAAGGCTAAGTTGATGGATGCTCCTCTGGATAATAAACTTTTGTTTGGGGAAGCAGCTGCGGGTTTAAGTCTCTTCAGGATATTGGGAAGGCTTTACAGGAGTTTAAACCTGTGTTCGTTTCTTCTGTGCCTAAATTTCAGAGAAACTACCCTTCCAAGCCAGCGTTTGTTTGTAGGCAGTCTCGCCCTTCTGCTAAAGGTAAAAAGGGTGTCAAACAGGCTCCACCTGCTAAGGCCACTCAAACTGTAGGGATTCAGAAGTCTTCCTTTCCTGACAAACCAGGCACTGTATAACTGTCTGTCTCTTCCCAGCTACATTTCTTTCTCTTCCTGTTTGGCTTCAGCTCACTCAGGATTCCTGGGTTCTGTCAATCATTCATCGGGGTGGGGTACTTCCTGGTGTGGAAATCCCATCCTCCTTTTATGGGCATTCCTCAGCCTCCTCAGGAACAACTTCTGTTTTTTTCCCCGGAGGTTCTTCAAGATCTCTTGTCTCAAGAGTACTCTTCAAGAGATGCCTGTGTCTCAAAGGAGGAAGGGATTTTACTCAAGAATATGTGTAGTGCCCAGAAAGGATGGCACTTGGAGACTGATTCTGTCATCTAAACACTTTTCTGAAGGTGCCTTCCTTTCGAATGTTGTCCACTCAGACTCTGTTTCCTCTCTTGCTCACTGAGGCCTTTATAGTGTCTCTGGATCTTGAAAATGCTTATCTCGATGGATTGGAATATGAAGTTTTTGCATTTCTCTGATTTCTGGCATTTTCAGTTCTCTGCTTTGCCCTTTCTACTGCCCCGAGGGTGTTCACCAAATGCCTCGCTCCTTTGATTGCATTTTGTAGGCTTCAAGGGATCCAAATATTTCCTTACTTGGATGTCCTGTTGATTCAAGCATCCTCTCCAGAGATCATTTAGCAAAATCTCCATTTTGTCATTTCCCTTCTTCTGAACCTGGGGTTCACAATAAACTTCAAAACGTCTTCTCTGACTCCTTCTCAGGATCATGTCTTTCTGGGTTCCAGGATTCAGTCAGTGCCAATGCTAGCATCCCTGCCTCCTACAAAGGCCTTAACTCTCTGTCTTGCTAACAAGTTCTTTTAAAAGCTGCAAAAAAAAAAAAAAAAAAACATTCCATTAGTTATCATTGCATTTATCCACTGTTGGGAGTGTCATTAGAAGTATAATAAACTGCTCTTTACTGTAAATGATTAATGTTTATGTTTGAAACATAGAAAAGGGAAAAATCCTTAGATTTTTAAATATTTGATCAATGTCTTGTTTTTTGTTTTAGACACTATAACAACAGAAACCTCATTGCTCCAGCATGGACTTGACAGTTAGTTAAGGATTGTCCCATGCAGCCCAACATTTTGTTTTTATATGATAAACATTTTATAATTACAGATCTCGGCCTTTGTGAATCCTAAGTACTTTCAGGAGTTAATGACCTGTAAATTCTTTCAGGATCAAAGAGGAATGATTCTGTTTTTTAGTATCAGTGGGATAATCTTAACAAGAAAACATGTCCAATCTCTTTTCTCAGGAAAATATCACAGCCTAATGTTATTAATCCTAGCCTTGTTTTCCTGCCTTTTTGAGCAAATGGTAGTGATTCAACAGTACCCTACTCACACTGTAGTCACTATGATCATAATGTGTTCCCCATATCACCCAGGGCAATATTTTGGACAGTATTCATGTGTCTTTTACTGCTGTATTATTAACACTTGTTGCTACAATATTCTAACACTTTTAAGTATAAAGCTGTTTTAAGGGTACTGTTTTGGAACCTTTATCTGTGAAGCTTGAATAGTGGTTACTCCACCATTATTCACATATTCATAAGTTCATAGGTATATCCTAATCTAAGGAATTTTTAAGGATTTTTTTAAGGAATAGCCTACGGGATTTTTGAAAAGCTTAGCAAAGTAACCCAGAAAATATTATGAGATGTTTGCTGCACTGATAAAGACTATAACCACATGCTCAAGGGTAGATTGCAGTCACCCTTCCACTCATCAAGTCTGGATATAAAAGTAGCCATGCTATTAGTGTGTTTGATATGTAGGAGTCTATTCCAAAAACTACACATTGGGTTAAGTTTCTGTCATACCAACAGATGTTAACATGATGCTGCAGGTTAAGGATTTTGGTCCAGGTAACCTTAGTTCTACCAGCTGTATGGAGGCAAAGGAGATCAAAAATGTAATGGTTATTCAAAGCATGAATAGCTAGACAGAGTTCACGGTGCAAGATCCTGCATGAAGCAAATGTAATGAGGGCATTTATTTTGCCTGGGTAGTTTAGGGCACTTAATCTTTACTTTTCTTAGTCTTCACTGCAGACTTTCAAGTTGGACATTGTATTTCAAGAGAGAATGCATGTGTAATGCCGAATGGCATTATATCATCCACAAGTGGTCAAAACCCATATTGCTGAAAAACTTAGCTGACATTATTTGTTGGGGGCAAGCCCCCTGCATCCACCATGTGAGGGGCTGCACCCCCCACACCCTCTGCTTATCATATACACCAACTCTGAGATCACACTACATTTTGAGTTTGTGTTTTATGATCAGGATAATGCCTTTCAGTGAACCAATCATTTGATGTTATGAATGTAACTCTTCAACAGATGCCGAATGGGACATTCTTTTCACTGACTGGTCTGGGGGGATGTAGACACTGGAACTATGACTTCTCTAGACCTGGAGGAGATGTCGCTAGAGACTTAATATAGTTGAATGACCACCATGTTTCAGTTGTGATTAGAAAACCAAAAGAAAACTGTGTGTCCTAGATATCCAATAATGTTAATTTTCAGGGAATTTGCTATGATTTGCTATGAACTAAAGGTTTGACTTGACTTCCCAAGCATAGCATTACTACATTTTTTCCAGTTTAATTTCTGCAAGTGTTTAGGGTTTCTAATACCTTGTCAAGAATGGACTCCATTCCTAAGTCAGAGTATGATTGAAGTTTGTGATGTTAGTATTGCTTCAACTCTTGATGTTTGCAAAGAGTGCTGTTCTCAGTACCTACAGTCTACCCCTAAGTGCCTCCTTCTATAGTAGTTCATACTGAGATACTTGTATCTGCAACCTGTTTAAGTATCCTTGAAACATCTTTTATTAGTACTGTTAGTCCTTCTACTGTTGGAACTGTCTGGGTGTCTATTCCACATTGCTCTGGTTTCTACTTGCATATTGTGCTATATTATGACATGCCTCTCAGTATGCAGGACACTGTAATTATCATGTATAGCTATCTTAATTTCTCCACGTGTTTTGGTTTCTAATACCATGACAAGAATGTACCCCATTAGAGTTTCTGAAATGTAGTATTGTTTCAGTCTTTGATGTTAGGCAAGAGTGCTCTCTGTAGTGCCTGTCTGTAATGTGAATGGAATTGCCTCCTCCTGTAATTCATACTTTTGGTAGCATATGTAAGCACTATCATAAATTCTTTTTTTTTCTTAGACCTGCTGCTCCTACTGCTGTTGGAAATGTCTGAATATCTTTCTTTCACATTGCTCTCATTTCTGCTTGCAAATCCTGGTATTTTATGACTGTCTCTCTCTCTGTATATATGACACTGTGTATGACACTGTGTAATCTCCATGTGTAGCAGTTTAATTGATCAATGCTACTTTTGCCTTTCTTTCATGGACTACTATATCTGTTTTTCTCGCATCTATTTTTTGAAGTGTTTGTAATGGACAATCCCATGTGATATAAACATTATCATTCTCTATAATGCTTTCTGACTCCTATTTCCAGTGTTTCTCAGCTACTTGTATGTTGTAATGTTTGCACAATCCCTAATGCAGCAGTCTTACCACATTGTTGCATGTTTTCAGTGTACAGACCCTCTGCCATTACTGTATCACACCCAGCAACAAGATTTGGGACTGTTTCTAGTTCTGCTTTACAGAACCTTTCTGCCACATTTCAGTTAACTTTGCACTCTCCTGGACTGCCATTATTAACTTTTCATGTTTTGTTTTCATTTGTACTTAACCTTTTCTGTATCAAATCTTTGTCAGCCTAAGGTTCTTCCAGAAGATCTCGATTCTTGCCGCTATAATTGTGGACATTCCAGTGTTTTTTCTTTTGCATCTGATTCTTTTCCTTATATTCTTTCTTTTGCTTTTTGGCACATTCAGTTGCAGTCTGATTTTTTTTTATGGTTTTAGTTCCATTCCCTTTAGATATCTGCATTGCAGGTGAGCCCAAGTCCATTAAACCATGTTGTGGACTGATCAGGCCCATGCTGGAATATCTGAGTGCCAGAAAGGGACGTCTCAACAGTTTGTAGTCCTCAGTAGATTTAGTTAACCATAATCCCATAGCCTGTAACTCTACATCAGAAATGTAGATATCAAAGAGGAGGGAGGCCCAGGAAACAGCCTTGCAAGACACCACTTTTGTCATCTTTTTAGTTGGAAGAGGTTTCCCCAACCCTTATTATATGGATTATGTCAGTGAGCCAGTTAGCTATCCAGTAAATAACATAACGGTTGATATTTAGATGAGCGAGTTTGTTGCTAATACCTGTCTGAGGAATTGTGTCATGGCTTTACATACAAGACTAGTGAGACTTATGGGTCTGTAGTTTCCAGGGTTTGTAGATGGCCCACCTTTGTGCAGAGGGAGGACTGTTGCCTTTCACCATTCATGAGGCATGAAACCTGTATGGAGGCTACAGATAAACAGTAATTAGAGAGGCCCTGCTAGGTCATCTTTCATGCTATTTAGAAGACATCCTAGGATATTGTCTGGGCCCAATGATGCAGTGTTCTTGGTCTTAGAGAGAGCATTAAGGACTTGTTCCCTAGTGATAGTAGGGGTGGGGGAGTTATATTTGTTATTTCCTGAGGGAAGGTTGAGGGGGAGAAAGAGATAAAGTTGGAGCTGAATTTATCAGCCAGGAGGTTTGCTATGTCTTCAGGCTCAGTATAGGTGGCTTCATTTACAGTGAGCTCTGCACACAATTGTGTATTGCCTTTGAGGTTGCGGACATAGCTAAAGAATGCTTTTTGGTTGTCCTTGGCCTGGGAGACCAAACTTACCTCAAATTTTGCTTTGGCAGACTTTGCCCTCTGAGTTGTTTAGTTTGAGAGTGGTTTTATCCTGCTAGGTGCTGCACCTCCTAATTTTTGCCATGATTTTCTTCCTCCTGTTATACAGCCTATTGATTTTATAATTCCACCAGAGTGGCTTTTTTTTTTTTGTTAGTTCTGTACTTCTTCCTGCTGGGTACAGCTTGTACAGGGTTTCTGTGAACAGTTCTGCATAGGCAGCAGTGTTCTCATGGTTTATGGGGCTTGAAATTTTGCTAGATTCTCACTTAATAGCAGGAGGTTAGCCTTAGAATAGTTCCTGAATATTCCAAGTTTAGCTGGGGGTCCATGTTTTATTTTTACTTCAAAGGAGACCATTTTGTGGTCTACCAGGGAAGACATTACAGTAGGGGGTGTGCCGCACTCTTCCCATATTACTGAAGACCAGATCCAATATGTTTGCATGCCTGGTTGGTGTATTGACTATCTGGTCCAGGGAGTTTGTGTTTACAAAACCAGGAATCTCTGTGCATGTACATGTGATGTCGTACAGGATTCCCAGCTAATAGTGGGGTAATTAAAGTCCCCCATGAATATGGTAATGGGTTGGATGGTTAGTGTTTCTGTTGTTGTTGTCTTTCAGCTTTTCCCGGTTAGGGGCCGCCACAGCGGAACTCCGGTCCACTAATGATTGGCAGTAGATTTTTCACGAACGCCGAGGCACCAGCTCGATATTCAATCTTCAACAAAGGCACGCACATTTACGCATGTCTTTCAAACGCCCACCCAACCACAGGGAGGACATGCCGACTCCACACAGAAGGCACTCCCCGCACTCCAGCCGAGAATCGAATGGGAGAACCTCTTGCTGTGAGGCAACAACGCTACCGATGCACCACCGCAGAATCTGATGGTTAGTGTTTCTAATAAGTTTAAATACATGGTATTTGTTTCCTAGGTCATAGAGGGGGACCTATAGCTTGCAAGGAAGTGGTATTGGATTTTGCCTATGGCAATTTGAACATGGAGCAGCTCAAGTGCATTGTCCTGTTTAACTAGCCTTGAAGTATATTTATCTTTGATGTAAATAGAGACACCTCCACCTTTAGTCCCTGCTTGTGAAGTAGCTGGCTTAAATGTGTGGAAGGCATTATAACCTATACTGTTGATGTGCTCTACATGGCTTTAAACCATGTCTCAGTGACTGCACAGACGTCGGGATTCTCTACGGTAAAGAGATTCTAGGGAGTGGCGATTTTTAGACTCCAGTAATACCTTTAGATTTTCTTGGTTTTGATTTGCTATGTCTGAAGTACTTTGTTTGGCATTGCCTATAAAAGGCACTATGGGGGAATGACAATATTTTTGCTAATATTCGAAAGCCTAGAGGGGAGAGGTGCAGACCATCTCTGGCAAAGCAGCGTTGTCTGTTGACCATCTCCCTCCATGTTGACAAATATTGCACCCCCTTAGAATGACACCAGAAACTAACCCAATTAAAGTCAATCATCTTTTGTTCGTACTGTGGCATCATCCCATGGGAAGGTAAAATGTTGCTCAATGCTAAGCTCATACCAGCCTGAGACACGTTCCAAGAGGTCCATGATGTCTCTCTTCATATAGTCTAGGGAGGTACGTCATGGAATATAACTGAGTCATACTGGTAACTGTGGTCCAATGACCTGAGTGCCTCCATAATGTGGCAGATCCTAGCCCCTGATCAGCAACTGACCATAACTTTCTCCTTTTTCAGCCTGGTGAGAGGGACATCAGTGTGCCTCACAATGGAGTCTCCAGTGACCAGAATGTTGGATTGTGTGGTGGCTTGCCTTATGGGCTTAGAGGTAGAGGCTCCATGAGATGTAGCTCTGTGTTGTTGTGGATGTTCTGAAAGTATGCATTTGGGGCTGCTGAGGGTATTTATATGCACTTCATCTAGGAGGGCTTTGGGATTTAGGAAGGTTACATTTAAGTGCCTCAGCATATGTGGGTCGATATGTCTGCTTTGAATTGTGCATGATGGGTGCAGCACTACTGACAACCTTATTGACATTAGGAGTGCTTTTGTGTGAGAGCTTTGCCTCCAGTGACATTGTGTAAATGCATCTCTCACATACCATATCAGTTTGTTTGAGAATTAACAGGTTGTCAGTAAACAAGAGACAATTTCTACATTGCCCCATGTTGCCCAAGTCCACCAAGCTGGTATAATTTGTATACTCTTAAATATGGAAGGCAGTTCCCACTCACTTGAATGGGGCTTCAGTGTTCACAAGCCAGCAACATATGAATCCATTAGGATCGAAGTGGTGCAAGGCAGAGCTCCATAAATATCACAGAAATGATCACCTTTGTTGGTGAAGTGTGAAGACTTTTCAAAATAATACAGGTTTTCTGAATCTCTGTGGTGAAGCAAAGAGCATTAAAAATATATATGTGAATGCTTAGTTAGCTGTCAGGCAAATCTGAACTATGTTTTATTTAGAAGAGTGCCTGCCATTTACAGGCCAACCCTGTGATCTTGTGAAATCTTTTTAGAGCTTCTGCATACCATTTTAGAAATTTCCTTTAGGAAAAAAGTGTTACTCTTACATCTCAAAACTGGTCCCACACTTGTAATGTGTATTACTCAACCTATATCTGATATATTGAGGAAATGTTATGGCATTCTCTACGTTACGATATTTACAATACTATGTGTGTGTGTGTGTGTATGTATGTATGTTTGTGTGTGTGTGTGTGTGTGTATGTATGTATGTTTGTGTGTGTGTGTGTAGGGGGGGCTGCTATACTTCTGCCTGTTTAATGTAATGTAGCTTTCGAGCTGCATGTGCTAAATATCTTACAGCAATATCTTTGCACAATATTTGCAAAATGTTGCTGTTAACCCCATTTGCGATGCTGTAGTGTATTCTTCATTGTATGCAGCTGTGTTCAGGCAAGAGATTGAATGAACAGATGCACTTTTCTACTTATCTTTTACACAAGCCAACAAGAACAGGTGAAAGGCAAGCAAATGCCTATGTGCCCACCTAGGTGGTGCACTTTTCTTTTTTCATCTAATACATTTTTGCTTACTATCTCTCACTTTTTATCCAGTTAAGTACCATATCGTATATACCCTATAGTTAAATCAGTTCAGTGCTGCCTTGTTTTGCATTGTAGCATGTGCAGTCTTAGGTGACAGTTTCTAAGGTTTGCATTCACCCTGCAGCACTTGTTAATCCTAATTTTTTAAACTAGTATTCTTCTATGAGTGTTTGGTATAATTAGAATCCTGTCTGGGTGTACTAATTTATCATGCTTAGCTTTTCTCATAGGAGTGATTCCTTGTGCACAAAATTGTCTTAGGGAAGTTCCTTTTTTCATTCCTTTCCTTTTATGGATTCCAGTTATACATTTGCCATCTTGACTACTTAGTCAGCACAGAACACAGGGATTAATGATGCAGATGTAGGCCGTTTTGCATGACATTTGCATTTGAGTAAAACAATGTGCTGCACTTTGCATTGCTGTTAGGAGTATATTTGGCATGATTTTCACAGGAGGCAGTTTGTTTTATTTTATTTTATTTTATATTTGTTGACCGGGCTGGTCTGACTGGATATATGTCCATTTTCAGCAGATGCCCGAGGAGAAAAGCTCCAATGAACACAAATAATAGTTATTTTACATGGCAGATTTTAAAAATCGAGGTACATCTTTTAACAATTCTTTACATTTCTTTACATTGCTGGTTTAAGATTCTTTATACATGTAATGATTTAGGGAATAATACAGGAACATGTAAGAAATGACATGAGGTTAATATATTATTTAGGGAGTATTACATGAAGGTGTTAGGAATGACATGAGGTTAATATATGAACACACACTCTTTTTAAAGGTTAACAGAGAAGCACCTACTTTGTTAGTAAGGGTTAGCACAAGGGCATAACCAATGTGTTTTGAGGTATAGTTTCAGTTTTTAAATAGTGATATTGAGGAAAGCAAGGTTAGGTCACTAGGGAGTGAGTTCCAGGTTTTACCAACAGTGTTAGAAAACAAGGAGTCACCCGCCATATTGTTGGCTTTGTTTAGTTGTACAAGTAGTTTGTTTGAAGAGCGTAGGGTCTTAAGATTATTGTAGGGGGTGATAAGGTTAATAAGTATTGGGGTATTAGTAGGTTGATACAGGATCTTGTGTACAACTGTTATTTGGTTATATAGCAGTTGGTTTGGTAACTCTAGCCAACTTAGTTCTAGATTATAACATTGATGGGTTCTGAAAGCAGAGCCAGTGGCAAATCTGGCAGTATTGTTATAGGATATTGCTAGCTTGTTAAGGTTAGTTTTACACAAGTTAGTAAATATAGGGGAGGCATAGAGGAGAGTAGAGATTAAATGGGTGCGGGCTATAGTAGTCTAGCTAATGGAGTCATGAAGGGTTTTATCCTGTAAAGGGAGCCGAGTTTTTTGTTGACTGTTTTTATTGTATTGTTAATATGAGCATCAAAGTTAAGGTTTTTATCACTTAAGACCCTAGTAGTTTGGTAGTGGGATCAGGAGATATTATAGTACCATTTTTTTAATGTAACAGTTATGCAAAGATAGAGGATTAACTTGAATAAAAAGTTGTCTTTCATAAGAATTTAAAATAGTAAATACTTAATGCAGGGAAATAGGACATTGTGGCATTACATCTTCACCACTTACCAAGCTAAAATACACACATTCTGCCTTGATAAAATAGCTGAAGTTGTGATCAAAGACACACAGTACTGTATTACAACTATTTATGATGATGGGGATTTAGGGCTATCAGTTACTGATAAGCTTCATCCTGTTGTTCTCAATTTCCATTTGCATAGAATACAAATCTGAGATTGTCTATAATGCCCCCAGGTCACCGCTGAGTAAAGAGGTTTTTGCGGCTAGTGACTCGTACCCAATTAACAAACAAGTTGTAGTACTGTAATGTCACCTTCACTTCTGACTTCCCCCAGGTTGTTTATTTGTGTCTACAGTCAATGAAGACAGCATTAGGACTGACTTGTGTTGTAAGTTTGTGTATGATTTTAGTAAAATACTTGCTTATTGTTGGAGATAGTGTGTGATATCTGACTCTACAGAGCCAATGTAGGAAAGTGCTACAGAAGTGGTGTCAGAGCTCTAGCTAACCCAGTCAGTACCATGAACAGTACCTTAGCAGGCACCCCCTCCATGCTAAAGTTCCTAACACACATGTACACTATGCAGGTAGCCTCAAGTCATTTAATTGGGCATTCTGTTAATCAAGGCTGGTTAAATTATTTTCTCCACATGTTCTCTGCAGCAATCAAGCTGTACCACTAACTTGTAGGAGCCAATTAACACATCCTTTACAGTCATGATTATTCCCTCTAACAGCTTGTGCCCGCGGCAGCCACCCTCCTGTGCCTTGCAATAGTTATGACTTTGAGTGGGGTCTTTAATGCCCCATTTCTTTACTTTTGACTAATAATTTTGTAACTCAAATAGGTGTCAGCAGAGGAAACTGTGCACAAACCAATGCATTTTGTTGTTCTAGTATATTCCCATAAATAGGTAGAAACTGGGGGCATAGTGTAGTCATTGGCATACTCTAGTCATTGATGGGCCTTAATAGTGTTCTCAAAGCAAATGTAGTTCCAGTTTTTACTGCCCCACATTTGTGCCTAGGCTTACCATTCTTAGGATGTAGTTTGTAATCTGTAACCATATGTATCCACTTTCAGGATGAGTTGAGGAAGTTGCTCAAATTAGGGTTGGTAGGAATTCTGCCCCAGTGGCATCCACAGACTCCCAGACTTCATTTTGTAAACTCTAGGGTATTATGCATGTAGTATTTTTTAACTGGAGTGAGACACGTCTATGTTTGACCGGTAGTGTTAACTGCTGTGTGGAGTATGCTTGACTAAAGACATCTGAGAGGTGAAGAGCAGTAGGATGGAGGACTAAGCCTCCCAGAGAGGTGGTTGTAGGGAAAGTTGTGCATTTGTATCCTGTGCATGTTTCTTACGGTTTGTTTCTGCACTAGCTTGTTGACTGATTGATTTGTTTGCATGCATTTATGTTTAGTCATTTTTTTTTTTTGTAAATTAAAAATCAAAACCAATCATTCCTTTTACATTGTAGAAGAAAACAGGCTCAGTTGTAAGTATTCAATTACTGTATGGGTAATAAGAGAAAGCATGGACAATTCTGATACATTGGAAATAAACATGTGCATCATTCTTCTAAGCTAGACATGCACAGTACAGCATTAGAGAAACAAATAACTGCGTGTGACATGTGACCTGGTTGAGTTCAGGAGCAGTATTTGGAAGAGGGAGGAAAGGTAGATGCATAAAGCAGTTTTGAGATTATGTTGTGATCAAAACATGGGGGAGGGGGAAGTCTAGAATGCATAACAGGGATGTAATGTAATTCTAGCAGGAAGAAGAAACTGGTTACTTAGCTAGGATGTGTGCCAGAAGTCAGAGTAATTTGTCCGAGCAATCCTTATCTGCTGTCTGTCTCTGCAGTTTGTTGGGAGAGAGTGGCATATAGTTCCGGTAGCAGTTCTAAATTTGTAAGACGCCTGCTACTTTACATAACATGTTTTCCTTCAGATGTAAAGTTTTCACTGCGTTAATTCCATCAGCTGATCAAAACACAAGGTTATTTTGTTGTTCCTTCTGTAAAACAGTAATTGTTTGGAAGAATCTGTTTATGGTAGGAGTGATTCAGACGTGTTAAATGACTCACAGAAGTTGACATTCTCCTTGTTAGTACCATATTTGCAAAGTCACTCTCCATTTTAATGAGCTGTATGCACGTGCATGTGGCAGGGTTGTGCAATTTCATCCCATAATAAATGGCAACTTTCTTCCCTCCCTGAGTTTCACAGCATCAGCAGCTAGGCGTAATGCTACATTGCCTTTATTGTAGCTTCCTAGTGAATTGGAGCACAGTTCTGGTGGTGTTAACGTGATGTCTAAACACAACTCGGAGTTAATGTGCCTTAAGCGTTATTTGTTGGCTTTCCCTGGCCTGAATAAAAACCACATTGTAGAAAAGGGATGAGAAGGCATTTATGTACACCTACAGTATGCTTCTCGAAACCACACAAGTCAGAACAGCCTCCTGGAAAGCAAACAGCTCTTGCTGTTAGTCAAGCAGTCTCCATCTAGCTTTGGCTGCCCTTGCTGTCACCACAAGGGAAATTATGGTAATGCCTTGCATGAACTGTAGATGAAGTAATATGTCATGCATTTTTATTGAAATCTTAATACGCAGACTGCTAGACTTCCCTCTGGCCAGCTCTCCTCACTCCTAATTTTATTACAGTTCAGCAGGAGCTCCGACTTTTGTCTATTTTCAGGGTGCTGCCTTTTTTCTTTCATTGCTGTTAATTTAAAAACTATAGATCATGCATTTCCTGTTCTTTTGTGATAGTGACAATCTGTGTAGTCTTAGTATGCGTTTTGTTTCACCACAGATCAAGCATGCCTTGCTTACCCTGTCATTGTGTGTTTCCATTGTGTTCTTAAATGTGCATTTGAGACGATGAAGATGTATTTTGCCATTATCACTGGGCTCTATCTACATGACAGTGACACAGCAGAACCCTTAGCTCATTCACACATATGTAGTGGGGGAGGGGGGGTAAGAGGTAGAGGGCACTATTCTTTCTGTACTGAGCTACATATTTGTGTTGAGGGTGCAGAGTCTGTTTCTTGTACCAGTTAACAAATTTACTCCCCTTCACTAAGCCTTCCAATGAGAGGTTTTGTATTATCTACTTATAGTACCTGACCTCACCTCTAATGCTGAAATTGTATTCTTGAGATTCTACCATCTTTTTAGCAAAACAAGATGCTGCTCATGTCCGTTCCGACATTATAACCACCCAGTAATCACTTATTTTTTTATGTCCAGTTTAAAAGCCAGATGTCTGCAGTATGTTCCACTTACTCACGTGCAGGTAATTAGACATATTTTCTCTGTAATTCTTCATCCTTTGGACATTCCCCTTATGCCTCTCAACTGTCTAGATTTTTCCAGACTCTCCAGAGTTTTGCTTCATATTTTTGGTCCGTTCCACATAAAATGTATGGTTTTCTGACAAATCACTTGGGATTGAAGTCACTAAATAATGATGGGGAATGGAGTTTCAGACTTTATATCCTTTAGGTCATGCATGCTAACATAAAACTTGTTATTCTAAGACACACTCTTAAGTTTATAACAGCAATATTTAAAATCTGTCCCTATTTTTGGTCCTTTGTCCCCCCAATTATTTTAGGATTTGTCCAGATTTGTTGTACTAAGATGTTGAGAGGTATGATTCTCATCAACACAGGAATAGTCTTATACCCATAGCAATTCTATCTTAATTTGTTTTTTTGGCATACATAGAGGAAAGTTATCAGTTTTGGGCATCTCCTGCTTTTCCAAGCCGTACACTGACATTATAGTTTGCATACACATACTGATTTGGCTACCTTTGCACCTGATTGGAAGCCACTCTTTTTTCCCTCACCTCATCTGCCGAAGCCACTAATCAAACCTGGGTCACCTGGACAATGTTCAAGGCTTTATCCTCTAGCTTTAAAACATTGGTATAAGAAGTAAAACTACCCTGTACAGATGCTGCAAAATTTCTGGATACATCACACCCGTAGGAAGAAATGCTAAAAGCAAAGCTACTGCAGTCTGACTTAGTCATTTCTAGTTTTTGCTTCAAAGAAAAATTTTAAAGAACTATGAGCATCCATCCACAACTCATTTTTCCACATGGAATTGCGGTATCACTTTGACAGTGATAGTCATCTAGAGCCAATTTTTACACCACTGGGTGACTAGTCCTAACACGGTTGGTCTTTCATATCACAGAGATGTGTGCACATTCATATCTCCTGCCATTTTAGAGTGTCCAGTCCACCAATTCCTTGTCTTTGGAATGTGAAAGGAGACCAGAGCATCTAGAGAAAACCCACGAGCACAGGGAAGACATGCATACTCCGGACAGAAGGCACCCCAGCTGACAATCAAATCAGAAAACTCTTGTTGGGAGGAAACAACGCTACCTGTTGTGCCACTGTATCAACCCAAACACTGTTGCTTGGAACATCAGTGCATCACTCTCCAAACAGCAAACTGGTGTCTAGTAAAAGAACATTTTGGCATTCCTCTTAGCCTTACAACAATACCTCTCCACCCATAAGTCGTATATTAGCTGTGAAAAAATGTCCTCCGCCAGCTATGATCCCTTATCTAACAATGATGTAGTACTCATTAGAACAGCAAACTCCTTGTCAGCCATAGACCATACCTTGTCATGTTGTGGTTCAACCGTATGGGACTCTCTTCCAAGTGAAATGTACTATATTTTAGTCAGGTTACACAACATTCAGACAACTGTTAAAATTAATCACAAAGATGCCTCTTCCTGTTTCCCTTATCCATAATCATCTAAATAGTCTTATATTTTCTGATTACTACTACCATAACTCTATTACTTTCCTGTAATTTAAATTGTGTAATTTTATATATATATTCTTCCCACAGGATGATGCCACAATACAAACAAAAGATGACTGACTTTAATAATTGTCTTAGTTTCTGGTGTCATTCTAAGGGGGTACAATATTTGTCAGCATGGAAGGAGATGGTCAGTAGACTATGCTGCTTTGCCAGGGATGGTCTGCACCTCTCCCGTCTAGGCTTTCAGATATTAGCTAAAACATCGTCTTTCCCATAGTGCCTTTATATGTGATGCCAAACTGAAAGTACTTCCAACATGGCAAGTCAAAACCAAGAAAATCTAAAGGTATTATTCCTCAATGCTAGGAGTATAAACAAACTCCACGTTCTAGAAGCTCTCTTCACCCTAGAGAATGATGACATCTGTGCGGTCACTGAGACATTATTTTAAAGCCGCAGACAGAACACTGACAGTTCAAGCTTATAATGCCTACCACACATTTAGACCAGCTACTACACAGACAGGGACTAAAGGTGAAGGCGTCTCGATTTACATCAAAAATAAATGCACTTGAGCTGCTCCATGTTCAAATCACCATAGGCAAAATCCAATACCACTTCCTTGCAAGCTATAGGTCTGCTTTTATGACCTAGGAAACCCATACCATATATTTAAACCTATTGGAAACACTCACTCACTCACTCACTCACTCACTCACTCACTCACTCACTCACTCACTCACTCACTCACTCACTCACTCATCCAACCCAATACCATATTCATGAGCAACTTAATTACCCCACTGTTAACTGGGAATCCTATATGACACCAAGCGTACGGGCACAGAAATTCCTGGAGTTTGCAAACACAAACTCCCTGGATGAGATTGTCCGTACACCAACCAGGGATGCAACAGTACTGGATCTGGTCCTCACTAGTATGGGAGAGTGCTGCACAACTCCTACTGTAATGTCTGCTCTGGTAAGGTCAGACCACAAAATGGTCTTCTTTGAAGTAAAAATAAAACCTGGACCCCCAGCTAACACTGGAATATTCAGGAACTACTCTAAGGCTAACTTCATGCTATTAAGTGATAATCTGGCAAAATTTCAAGCCCCTGAGAACACTTTTGCCTATGTAGAACTGTTCACAGAAACCGTATACAAACATGTTATTAGCTGCATAGAAGCAGCTGTACCCACTAGGAAGAAGTACAGAACTAACTCAAAAAACAAGCCACCCTGGTGGAATCACAAAATTTAATAGGTTGTTTAACAGAAGGAAGAAAATCATGGCAAAAATTAGGAGATGCGGAACCCAGCAAGATAAAAGCACTCTCATCAAACTAAACAAACAGACGCAAGGCATTCTTTAGCTATGTCCGCAATCTCAAAGGCAATACACAGTTGTGTGCAGAGCTCATTGTAAATGGAACCATCTGTACTGAGCCAGAAGATATAGCAAACCTACTGGCCAATAAATTCAGCTCCAACTTTACCCCTCTCTCCCACTCAACCTTCCCTCAGGAAATATCATCAAATATAACCCCCCTTGCTATCACTAGGGAACAGATCCTTAATGTTTTCTCTAAGGCCAAGAACACTGCATCAGTTGGTCCAGACAGTATCCCAGGATGCCTTCTAAATAGCATGAAAAATGACCTGTCATGCTGTCTGGAATTGCTGTTTAACTGTAGTCTCCGAACAGGCTTTATGCCTCATGAATGGAGAACAGCAACAGTTATCCCTTTGTACAAAGGTTGGCCAGCTACAAACCCACAAGTCACACTAGTCTCATATGCAAAGCTATGGAAAGAATTATCATGGATGATCAATAATAATATAGTAAACCTCCAGACACTGGACCCAACCCATTTTGGTTTCATCAAGAGCAGGTCATGCATAACTCAACCTGTTGGACTTCTTTGAGAAGGTCACCAAAGCAATGGATGAGGGCAAAATGGTTCATACTGCCTACCTTGGCCTGATCAAGGCTTTGATACAATACCCCATTCTGGAATTGTTGACAAACTCAGGAGGTTAGGTACAAACCCATATTTCACCCATTGGATAGCCAACTGACTCAGACAGGACCCAGGAAGTTAAAATTGGGGAGTCCACTTCTACAAAGAGGCCAGTCACGAGTGGAGTCCCTCAGGGATTGGTCTGTAGACCACTCCTTTTTGGCATTTACCTCTCGGAAGTCAAGGCCAATGTCAGTGGTCTGTGGTTGACTAAATTTGCAGATGATTGCAAATTAAGAGGTGTTGTTGAATCCCAGACTGACACAAATGTTCTCCAGGAAGGGCTGACACAGACAAACAACTGGTGTCAGAGCCATGGACTAAAACTAAATGCCAAGAAATGCATAGTAGTATCCTTTGGGAAGTCATCCACTCCTTGTATTTATCATATTGACAACACACCTCTTAGAGTTGACTAAGTAGTCAGGGACCTGGGGACAGACATTGAGCATAACCTAGCCGTTTGACTATCACCTATTCAAAGTAGTGAGAAAATCATTTTGTGTTGCACAACTTATAAACAAAGGTATGGCATCAAGGTCTGTGGAAGTCATTGTTCCACTGTATTCGGTATTCATCAGACCTGTCATTGAGTACAATGCCCCTTTGGTATGTACCTTTTGAGGCATATACTACAACTGAAACATCCGCAGAGGTTCCTCGCTAAAAAAATACAGGGAGTAAGTAAAATGACCTATGCAGACCACCTCAAGGCCCTATCCTTGTATTCTGTCTCCTACAGCATTTTAAGGGGAGATTTATGCCTGGCATGCAGGGCATTATCAGACCCCATTCTGATGGACCTCCTGCATATCCACAAAAGAAACAGCACCAGAATTAGCTATTCTAAGACTACCCCATCTCTGGAACAGGCTCTCTATCCATTTGAAGCAGAGTTCCTCCTTAAACTATTCAAGTGTAACTTGGACAATTGGATGGGGAACAGGAAATTCATCCCTGGTTTGGCACCTGTGTCTCTAATGGACACAGGCAGCCTGTACATGGTTCATCTCACAGGACCCAGCTTGTAAATGTTTCATCTTCCAAGCCCCTGCTTACACTAATCAAGGGTACCAGAACTTGTAAGAAATTTGGGATGCATGGCTAATCCTTAAAAGCCCCTTGTGGTCGTTAGCCTAGTAAACACATGTGAACCTATGAGTGAGCCTTATGGGTACTTTGCCTACCTGCACCCAATCTACCCATTTCTTCAATGGTACCAGGTGCTGGGAATCCCCAGGCAGGGAAGGAGTTCTATGGCTCATTCATTTCTTCCCAGGAACTTCCACACATCTCATCTGCTCTATGCCAAGAGCTTGATGGCAGGGGGCAGGCCAGATTGCCGGTCCTGTGGGGAGGCCCGCCCTTTCCCTGGTGGAAAACCCTCTCCCCTGCAGTGACTCAAAGGAGCTCTGCTATATGTTTCACTATGAGGGAAACATTCCTCCACATGTTGAATTCCACTTGGCAAACTGTGCAACATACATGTGGCAGTGTGGACTTGTTAAGCTTGGACTCCATGAGACAGAACATCTAGTGCTTTCTCTAGGTGTCACCAATGTGGAGAACCAGAGCCGGCAATGATTGTTCACTCCTGTCCTCCCTTGCCAGCTCCTACAAGCATCTGATCTGCTATTTGAACTCTGGTCACCCGCAACATAGACAGGGCTTTACTCTGCCTTCCAAACATGTACAGCTGTATATAGCTTAAGTGACTATGTATGTATTTATGTTTATGTCTTACTTTCCCTCTAAACCTTTTACTATCTATGAAATTGACAGTCATGCTTTAGGCATCTAGATGTACCGAATTCTTCTTTGTTATGAATCATGTGTATATTGCAAACCTTTTATCTAGCTCCCACACTTATACTATTAACTTTTATTTCATATAGTTATCCTGCCATACTCCTGGGCTGTGACTGAAATGGATTCATTTTGGATCAGTCCACTGCCTCAGTTAACAAACTGCAACAAATAAAATATCTAATACTTTAATTTCTTTGTACCTTGAGGAGATATCATGAAGGCCAAGTTGTGTAAAGTAGGATTTTCTAACTACAGCAGAGAGGTGGAGAGCATGCACTCAAGAACCAGTCAAATGAGTCATACTGAAATGGAATGTTCTCTATATGGTATGCAATACTAATGGTAAATTTACTAAAGGAAACTGTACTGCATTTCTTGATGTCATTGGTAAGACCATGATAACATGCTAAACATTTGTTTGGTCCAGCCTTTGCTAATGAATCTGAGTATAAGTGAGATTTAATAATCACCCCCATCTTGCAATCATTAGCAAATTGGATTAGTCATTGTTCCTTGACATTGGCTTTTCATGTCAGAGAAGTTTAAATCCAAAGATTAGAGAGCTCTGTGGGACATTGCTTATACAGAAAAGCATCAACAGCAAATACTCCAACCTTAATGGGATATGTTCTTTTAGATGGTCAGTTGCCTAAACAGTGAACTATGTGCAAGTTCATTTTGACTTGGAGGAGTTTGTCAATAATAACATCAGTCTTGGGAAGCATGGAAGAATAGTGTCAAAGGCCTTGGCGTAGTCCAACAAAGTCCAAGTGGGCAGCATGCACTGTGTACCCCTTATCTATGGCCTAGTAACCCTTTTGAAGAACTCTGGTAGGATTAGTTTGCAAGATCTGCTTTTTATAAAGCCAAACTGCTCTGTACAAGTCATTTATATTGTAGTTCATAAGTTCAGCTATAATGCATTCCATAGCCTTGCAAATAATACCAGTGAGACTAATAGATCTGCAATTCTCATGGTCAGTAGAAGGACCACCTTTGTAATGAGGCACTGCAACAGCTGTTCTCCACACCTTGATCCACACCATGCAACCTTTATTCCCGTCCCTCTTTTTCTTTCCAGTTCATTTGCTGCCATAAGCTACTACCTTAATGTCATGATGCCATATTTCTTTCCATTTTCCACATTCTAGAAGAAATATAAATGTCTAGTATACGAGGATACACATTTAAGAACATTGACATTACAAACTGCATGTAATGTGCTACTTTGCAGTCAACATAAATATATGCATGTCATCTTCTATCTCTAATATTGGACAGTAATTTGTAACACAAAGTTGTGTTGTTATTTAATGCCATAATGCTTCTTTAATTATCCGTTTTTTGCTGTTAATGTTTTAATTACACCACTGTTCTTTGTTTTGTCGTACATTTCTACACTGTTTGTGAATCTCCATTTTAATTTGCACGTTTCATTTGTGATTTAATCACTTCGGCTCTCTACCTGTGAATGCTCAGCTTTGATTAGTACAGTACTCTAGTAAACAAATTTAAATAAATATACAAGCTTAAATCAATTTGAGTGGTGCAGTCTAAATTCCTCACTCCCTATCTTGTACTTCATCTTACTCCAAGCTAAATTCTACCATTCATGCAGGCTGACTATTACTCAGCCTAGTATCTTTGAGTAATAATATAGTGTTCATGTGTTCAGATGATTTATCTGTTCAGCAGTTAACTGAAGGCAAGTTGCCCTTTCTATTTACCCACCATGGTTCTGTACAGTTCTCTTTACTTCCCCAGCCCTATGACTACCTTTTTAATATCAATGGCTGAAGCACTTTAACATCTTCCCTCACACTTCCATCTTCCTCCATCAACAACACATTTTTTCTTTATACTCCATTCTTCTAGCTATGTCTGCCTGCCTATTCTCTATTGCCTATATCATATCAGTTTCTCATCCCATTTACGCCTTACTTCGGGTCTATAATACTTCATCAAAGTTTTATTTCTGTGAATACCTAATCATCGACCACTTTACATTGAACATCCTTTTATCAAATGTTCACATCAGCAAACTGTTTTCATAGGGAAGGGAGTTAGTTGGCCATCATTAGAAATTTGCACTTTTCCCCACTCTAGGGCGATCTTAGAGTTGGTATGTATAAGTGGGGGGGGGGTGTACCACCCCCCCATCTTGGTGGGTTTCAATTAATGTGTGTGTGACTGTCTCTATGGTGGACAACCAGTTCCTTTCCCTATGAAAAACATTCCCCGATGTGAACATTCAATGAATGGATGTTTGATTATAAAGGGGTTGGTGATTAGGTATTTGCAGAAATAAAAACTTGATGAAGTAATATAGACCCCTTACTTCTTATACCCTGTTATGGTCTTCATTCCCATTTTGCTTTGTGTCAAAAGTATATGCTACGAGCTAATCAGTTTACCCTCACACCATCAAGGCCTTCTAACTGTGCACAGTTTTACAACCCCCTTTTTCCCACTAATCTACCTTCTTAGTGATCCCCTGGTCAGTCCACTTAGGTAATTGTACAGTCTCATGTTTCTCTTATCCCTTGATTATTTTTTTTCATCTTCTTGCCCCCCCCCCCCCCCACCATTAACTTTGTACTTTTGTCCATTTATAATTCCTCAACATTTTCTTAGAGACATTCACCAGCTTTTTTCTCACCATCTGACAAGATTTTTAATTCAATCTCATATACCTCATTTTATAATTCTGTCTTCTACTTCTGTCCACAACTTACCTGTCTCGCATTTTATTCGGCCCACCACTAGCATAAAGTTCATTATATCCTGAACTTCCCTGTAACTTGCCTCACCTTCTGCTTCAGACAGTCAGGGCCATGATCCATCTTCCACATTCTTGTCATATGCTTCTTCACATATTTTTCTTACATAAAGGATTGCTGCCCTTGCCTTTCACAGGACTGCCACGTTTATTTTTTTTTCCTTCTACTTTCCCACATCTTCTACAGTTTTCTGAAGTACCCCACACTCATTCAGACTTCTTAGGAATGCTATACCATCTGTAGGCTAGATACATGTGTGTATAAAACAGGAGCCCCACCTTTCTGAATTATATGCATCTATCCATACTTCCTCACATAATTCCTCTTCTTCCCAAGTATCACTTTCCATATTCTAATGGTTTCTCAGCTCATCTCTGACTTGTTTTGACTTCTTGTCCTCTAAGTCATTGTATGTCAACCACCTTCTTAGCTTTCAGGTATTGATCCAACTCTCATCTGTCTGCTTAATTCCTGATTACACCAGTCACCTGCTCCCCCCCAACATTTTCCTAAGATTGATGTGCAGTGCTTTTTACAATACTCAGTTCCCTTTTCTAATGCCATATTTATGTTTTATGTCCCAAAAGGTACAAAGCCCCCCCCCCCCCAATCATCTTGCAGTAAATCCTCTGTGCTCCTTGTTAGTGCATTTGACAGCATTATAAAAGTTCCTTTTTTTAACTCCTGGGATTTTTCCTACTTTACTCACTTTGTCTGTCTTCCCCAGTCCTTTGCATAATGTTGGTAGTCACTGCATATCCTATGCAAACTTGGCATGCCCCACCCACCATGTGCCTAATCCTTTTATTATCTCTCTTTGTTTATATATCTAGCCATTTTCATTTATTTTTTCCATATGCATCTGCAATGCATCTCCAGTTATTTTAAGCTGCCACTGCTGAGGGCTTTTACCTTATCCTGAAGCAAGGAACTATTGGTGGATGTTTATCCTGTCAGTCTGTTCCACAAAGAAGATGGCTCCCTATCAGAGATGCAAGGCTTGAGCCTGCAAGTCCTGACATTTCAAGAAGTAATCTGTGATTCAAACAAGAAAACAATTCTGAAACACCTTGTTACAACTTTAAATATTTTGCAATGGGTTTTGCATCTCTGCACCCATAAACCCAAATATAACCTAACCTTTCTGCCGGTCAAATGTGCTACCCATACACCATCACCAAACTCCATCAGTTGGGATTACTAGTAACCCCAGACACTTTAAGACATCATTGAAACAACACCTAATCTCCCATTGGCTATGTACATGTGCCAGCACTGATCATAATAAAACCCAGTATTCTTAGCATTCCTACTTTTCCAGCTCATCCTCTCCTTCCTCCGTATCTTACTTGTTGCTCTGACTCCTCATATATATATATTCAGTGCTTCCAACTTGCTAAGTCTTGATATGTACCTCACAGCTACACAAAATCTATTTGTATAGCAGCATTTAGCTGCTATATCTTCTGTTCAATATTGTTGCCATGTAGTTGATGCTCTAAGCCTATACCTTACTCTCATCCTAGTTAACAGTTGCCCTCTATTTCCTCTCTACTGCAATACTGCAAGTTCAGACACACACGCTCACTTTCTATGTCATCATTTGCACTCCTGTTTGTCTTGTATATTTAAAATCATATTATTACTCACTGTAACTTGGCGCTCTGGTTTCCTCCCACATCCCAAAGACATGATGTAGGCGGATTGGACACTCTAAAATTGGCCCTAGGTGTGAGTATGTGCATGTGTGTGCTTTCTGTGGAAGGTTGGGTGCCAGGCTGGCAACTCGACACTGTAAAACTCTACTGCCATGAGCGGACAGGTGATCCGCTGTGGCGACCTCTAACCGGGAAAAGCCGAAAGAAGAAGAAGAAGAAGACTCACTGTAACTTGGCAGTTGTATAACTTGTATGCTATCAATTTTATTGTATCCCCTGTCTGTAATTTAGTATTCTGTATCATGACTGCTTGATTTTGTTTTGATTCTGTATCTTTATCTTGTTTGTTTTTGGAGATTTTCTCCCAGGCCTGTACTGAAAATGGGCTCACACTGACCCAGTAGACCCCCCATTAAACAAATGCAAATAAATAAATAAATACATTTTATGATAACTCTAAGACTGCAATACATTGTAATAGGGAGTATATATTGAGAGACTGTAGTCTCAAGCTTTGTATGTATTCCCTCCAGTTTGCACTTTTGAGTTCCATTTTTCTGAGGAGTGCAGGAACAGTGCTTAGAATTTCAATGGACATGCAAAGAAGATAACCCACCCAGACCATTTACCTATCATCTTCATCATCTTTTTTCTATCTATTTCCAATGTTGGTCCCAGTTTCTTAAACTGTAGCATAAACTTTAAGCCTTAAATACATGCATCTACCATTTGTGCAAGGTGGCTGCAGGTTCTTTCTATTTTACATACCTACCATTATAGCATAGCTCTTTCTTAAAATGAAGAATCAGGCCTGTTTCCCAAAACTTTTGGCTATTTCCAAAATGTCCAAAGAATATTCTTCTCATCAGGCAACAGTACCATGAAGTGATCCCCGGATATGTCCGACTTACTCCAAAGTTCTTGGCCTTCCCATTCCTTCAGATGGTTTATAACAACGCATTGTGCCAATTTTTACATAATCACTGTGAAAGGGCAGGAAGAAAGTGGGCATAATTGTTTAGTGCTAGTACCCAGCCTGACTGGACCTGAAACTCAAATTTCTTAGTTCAAACCCATGCATCTTGATGTATGTTAGATAAAATCAGAATGAAAAGTGTGAAATGCATGTATTCTAATGACACAGGGTCTGAACACTGATCTAGAAAAGGTCTGAGCAATTGTGCAAAGGCCAAAGACAAACAACATGCAGGCATTATAGACATTTCTAGAAATAATGCAATATTTTGCAGAGTGCATCTAACATGTCTTAAGATAATAATTTCTCTAAGAAAGTCGTTGAAGCAACATACAGCTTGTGACTTGAGCTGTGCAAAAAGATAAGAGATATGAAACTCTCAAGAAGCTAGCCACAGATACTCCAACATTAAAATACAATGATCAAATAATCCAATTGCCTTGCAAACGGAAACAAGTCAGAATGGTGTAGAAGCTATAATCTTACAAGACAAAAGAACAGCTGACTGTGGGATAAAAGCATTTACAAATTTGCAAAAGAGGTATGCTTGGATAAAAAAGAAGCTGTGAGCAGCAGTGTATTCATGGGAGAAATTCCACGAATATGCCTAGAGAAAGAGGTTCAGGTGGAAACGCACACAAAACCTTGCAAAACACATTAGAAAGTCCTTGTATTAAGTACATATGAGATTGTAGAAGATGTTAATCTGAAAAAGTATGACCAGAAAGTAACATACAGAGCAGGCAAAGAAACCTGCATTAAAAACCTAGCAAGGATTGGGCAAAGGGGGCAGCCACCATGGGCTGTAAAGTCAGCACATGCCAATCAGTTTAAATTACCAGATTTCAGAAATGAAAGCTGGCATTGCATTTGCAGTTTTTTTTTTGCTCCTTAGTGTTGAGGAACACAAATCTGTATAAATGTACCTGGCTTGCTTCTTAAAGAGGAGCATCAGGTAGTGAACAGAGCTGGGGAGGGGGGTTGCCCAGTCAGTATATGGACTCATGCACCAAAATAGCTAACTACACCTCTGCTATACATATCAGATACATGAGCCAGTGCATGCTTACCAGAGAAGTATGATTTTACTGCAAGAAAAACAGCATTTTTTTTGGTAAAACTGAAGTTACCGATGACAGAAAAAAAGTAGAAGTTTAGTGCAGCCTTCACATATCTAATTGTTGCTACCTCCACTACCCATCTTTCCATACATCTCTTCCCATCTCTTTAAATTATATCACAGTACCAAGTTAATCATGTGTCATCCTTTGTCCTCTACCCTAAGTAGTTCTCATAGAAATCCTGAAAGAAGAGTTTAATTTCTTCCCCTATTCAATTTATATCTTATTTTTATCACCCTTATCCATAATTAATGTCTCTGATCTTTTACTGTCCACATTAGAGTGTACATTAATCACCCACCCGTGTTCTGCTGAAGGGTTTGGTGACAACTTAATAAGGCTGCCATGAACTTTAAAAGATTCAGTAGTATTAGGATACGAGGGCTCACTTTGTGCTATAAATGAAGGGTTGATATTTGGGTAGGTAGGCTGTGTGGATGAGTGGGATTCAAATTACAACAGCATATCCACTGACTCTAAAATTACAACACCATATCCCAGCAACATATCCACTGACTCCAATATTACAACATATCCACTGACTCTAAAATTACAACAACATGTCCCAGCAACATATCCACTGACTCTAATCTCACTCTAGGTAATCAAACTCGGCAATTCCAGGTGAATGAAATAGAAATGTCACATTCAAATGCTGAAAATAACCACAACTTACTTGTGCCTTAGGCCTTCTTCCTACTTCCCAGGGTCTTGCTTCTAACTGACTAAAAGTGCAAGGTCTTGGTCCTAATGATCAGGTTGTAATTCTCTTTATACTTTAATTTTCCCATTTTTGGCATAGTTAACTATTTTCAAAATTATTCCATGGGAACGCATTAAACCAAGTAGGTGGTTATTAGTGTCTGGAACAAACTTTCTCTCCATATACGCACACTTGACAATACCCACAGCTTTAAAATAGCATTAAAGGAATTCCTATGTACTTCTTGGATCTGCTCCTGTAGTGACCCAACCGGAATATCTCCACCTTGCCTCTCCCTTAACCGCTAAGGCCCCTCAACTTTCTACCTTAACTGCCGAGTATGTTAAGCTTCTGCTCATATTTCCTTCACCACTAAATGCCTACCAGTCTTCTCTCTCAGCTACTCCTCAAGAAGCTAAAGTCCTCTTGTTGCTTAATAATGATATGTCTGTCATGTTGACTTCTTTGTGCCATAAATTGTCTTGAATCCATGTCATCATAATTAGTGTATAATGTTCTTATGATATTACTTGTATGTCTCATGATTGCATTTGTTTATAGCTATGTATGATGACTAAACATTCTTTCATCTAATTGTTGATTTTTTCACTATATTTCTAACTTTTGTAATGGAGCTTTTCTCCTCGGGTCTCTGCTGAAAAAGGGCATCCTGCCCTGTCAGACTAACCCGGTTAACAAATGTCAATAATTAAATACATAAATAAAGGCTGTCAAAATCTTAACTAATCTACTCAAGACAATTAAGTTAGCTGAGTAAGCTCAAGCATAGCAATCCAAATAGTCGCCTACCTAAACATTCAGGCAGTTTCAGAGGCATGAAAGTAAGAAGCAGCATTTACCTGAACCATAACCTGTCTTTATGGTCCTAATCCCCAGGTTCTTGTTTTTGTTTTTGACCACAAACATTATCCATCTCGAATGGCTGACAGGAAGTACAGAATCATTTTAGTACCCTGACGGGCAACCATTAATTGATATACTTGTGAAATTTCATTCCTGCCCACCCAACTGTAAATGACTGAATGGTCGAAACCG
Organism: Protopterus annectens; assembly: GCF_019279795.1. NCBI lineage: Eukaryota > Metazoa > Chordata > Ceratodontiformes > Protopteridae > Protopterus > Protopterus annectens. Next base: position 341,312,770 of record NC_056735.1, read on the forward strand.
GTACATGCAATTCATAATGTTCAACACTAGACACTAAAACATCTGCTGTGAGACCATGGTTCAGGTGGTCATTATCACTGCAGGAATAGGGTAAAAGCAGTTAGCCAGCTGGTTTAAGTGGGAAATGATCCCCCGTACACATTGGACTGGCAGAGTGGGAATGTTAGATTTGCAAAGGCTTGATCATGTTATCACTGATTCCAATAAATACCCTAAAGGACAAAATAGTTTAAAAAAAATTCTAAATTTCTATTTTTTGTAATGGATTAGCTGCTTCAGTGCTTTGGAATGAATTACTAAGCTATTCAGGCTGAATGCCATTTTCTCCAAATATGACCCTCTGCACATCATAGAACGTCTAGTTCACTTAGAGTCTAATCATGCCATCCCTTATTAGAATGATCTATGGACCTGCATGTAAGTAAAGTAAAAGTGTGAGATGCTGAGTTATTGGTGTTCTAGGCTTGTTTCAGATTAACATGAAATTTGTCTTAAAGTCATGATCACTCTTTTGCCTACGTATGTGTATGTATGTTTATATAATATATATAATATATAAGTATAAATGTGTGAATGTGTGTGTATATATACAAACACCCAAATTATATAATGCATGTGTGTGTGTGTATATATGTATATATATATACACACACACACACACACACATCTATATTTGTGTCTGTGTGTGTGCACTTGTATACATATGTTTACAGATAGACATACACATGCGTATAAGGACTACTGCATGTACCCTCATAACAAGTTTTATCAAAGTACAAACACATATACATGTCTAGAAACATATATGCATATATAACTACCAAGCATACTTTTTCCATGTTACCTGAAATATACTTGGTTGCTTCGTTAATAGTGTTAAACATGCCTTTGCAGACACTTCTCAGACTGGTTAGCTGAAGTACCTGATACGTGGTACATTATATATATATATATATATATATATATATATATATATATATATATGTAAATATATATATATTGTGTGTGTGTGATATATATTTGTATGTGTGCGTGTGCATGCTTGTATATACATGGTTTCATAGAAGGTTACTAGGCTAATGGCCCTAGAGCCCTTACAAGCCTGAGTTGCTTCAGTTGTGTGTGGTTAGATGAGTGAAGTTCACAGAGATTAGGGTCTATGGTAGTTTATACAAACTTTCTCTGTCCAGGAGGGACATGGCCACCACCCCAGGAGTGAATTTGCAATCACCCATCCATTGAGCTGGGTTGCATTTGAAGAGGTTCAGGGAGGGGCTCTGTTTCATGTGAATTGGAAGCTTGTACCAGAGAAGTGACAATCTCTGGGACATGTATCACTTTCTCCAGCATGATCTGATCATGTCAGAGGCTAGGTTAAGGTTATAGATCGATATACAAGAGATAAGAATGCCAAAATAATTCTGTTAAATACACAGTAATTTCTTTGCAAGCACGAACAGTCTTATGTCATAATGCTGTGTGATGATGTTTGTATTTGTGGAAATTATGGCTTTTTTGATACCACTAGTAGTAACTATTGGCCATAACTACACCAAGCGCGTTTTTCGGCTTAATTTTCTGTTTGCTCAACAAGAATCAGTCTGTGATTTCATTTTCACATACCCCCCATTGCACATACTTGTAATATCCAAGTTGTAATAAAGCATAGCTTTTGGCATGCTTGTTTGTATTAACTTTAAACTATATTTTGCATTCTTTTACATGTTATAGTGTGTTACCTTAATCCTGCTCAATCCTGCTCAACACAATGAGCGTGCCTGCTTTATGAACCAGTGTTAATGAGTTTCATTTAATCAACTTATCAAAATGTCATTATATGACCCCGCCCTCAAATATCTAAATCCTGGGGCACAGTAACACAAGCCCCCACTCCCCCAAATTATCTCTCTCTCACATACACATATATATATGTATATATATATGTGTGTGTGTGTGTGTGTAATTTTATATGCCAACTCCAAGATCACACAAGGCCTGAGAAGGGGGTGAAAGAAAAATGCAGCATTCCCTTTTTCGATCCGAGTCTGGCTGCCATTTCAGGATGCCATCATTCTCCAATGTTCAACATTCTTATTGTCAGTCGCTTATCTGGTGAAAAACTGTTAGGCTTCCTGGCTTTACTTGTATTAATTTATTAAATGAAAATTGGTGAAGTAATGCTTGTAGTATATTCCGAGAGTAAACGTTGGTTTTTGACTTCTTTGATTTGTTTTTAATTTGTCAGAAATGGCTGACTTTTAACTACTTTTTTGTTTTCTTATCAGTTTGGGAGGTAACCATCTTTGCTGTAAGGTTTATTGCTTTAGCAGAGGTATCACATGTGGGATGGTAATCTGCAGAATTGAAGGCATAACACTCGCAACATCTGCCACAGTGCAGTGTCCTAACTGTCAGTAGAACAGTGTTCCTTCCTTCCATATCATCTGATATACTGTCTGGCACTGCATCTGCAATGCCTTTCAGTTTATTTTAGAAGAATTGATTTGATAGCAGGTAACAACTTATGTTGGCTTGAAGCCATTCTCTGCTTAGTCTCTTATTTTTCTGTCATAGACTGAAAGGGTTTCATTAACATGCTAACAGTCTACACTGCAGCTCTTGCAAATTATTATTCACTGTGTGTCTCATCGACCTTTATTTACATTTGTGGGCACCTGCTATATAGAGCCAATCCATCTTTCTTGATAGCAGGCGGAGAGGTGAAGAATGGTAGTACAGTGCTCCCATCTAGTTCATTCAAAGCTACCAGGAGAGATGACTGCAGTGGTTTTAGTTTTTTTCCTGCAGAGAAAGATCATTGTTATATTTTAAATAGTCCCGTTTAATTTGTGACATTTTCTCTGCTTAGTGCTTATCAGCTAATAATGCTACATAGAGGAAAAGTATTTGTTTATTGGGTAGAATATGTTATAATACAGCAGAAATGTATTTCTGATAATATAGGTAGCAGGGATGTGTTTCTCTTTAGGGTGTTTTCAATGGGAGTTGTTACAGTATTCATAGATGGCCGCAAAACAAACTGAAAACATTCCTAGCTTTAGGCTACTTTTACAATGTTATGTATTGTGCATATATTATTGTTACAAATTCTAGCCTACATTTTCTGTAGAGAGTGACACAATACTGTACCCCATTAGATAATTTGTTCACATTATGGCTGTGATGAGCAAGCAGAATATCATGGGAAATGTAGAGTTTAATGTTTTTTATTTAAAAAAATAAATTTATTGGCCAGAAGTGTGTAATCACTGAAGCACTATATGTACCATGACTACAAATGTAATCCTTGGAGAAAAGCCCAACATAATTATAAGGAAAACTTTGTTGCACTGATTCATTAAAGTGTTTGTGACATATGGTAGACTGAGTTGCCTAAAATGTTAATCCTTTTTATTTGTTTATTAACCAGACACACCTACCAAGAACCAACTGCCTGTGTCAGGTAACATTGTCTGGTTATGCGGGATGTTCAGTGTCACTACACAATTTGCAAGGGGAAAGCTGAAGAAATCGAACCCAAGACTTTAAGATGAACTTCATTAGCCGCTCCTAACCTTAATCCTCTGCACTAAACTACCAAACACAAGATCAGTGGTTGCCTGTGTGGCATAATTTCTTCTTTTGTTCTACAGTTTCACACAGAAAAAACATTTTATTTGTTAATCAGTAAAGTAGGCTGGTCAATTTCATCCATGGGTTGGGCAAAATGCTGTCATATTAGTTCTACTGGCATTGCTAGTTAATTCCTCAGTGGGAGTGTTGGCAAACCTAGCATTCTCTTATTTTGTCTGCTAAGGGTCACACTCATTTAATAAAATCCTTTCATTTTACATTAATTTTATTTTCTTGTAATGGTGAGTTGTTTATAAACACATACACACAGTTGATTGTGAAACATTTCCTATATTGGTTCATTTTATTAATTGTGAGATTACAGTAAAGCATAAATTGTACATGAAAAATCCAGGCACCAGCTGGAAAATAGTATACTTATCCCCAACAGATGGTTGCAACAAAATCTACCTCAATATGGTGGATTGTGATTCTAAAAACAATGTTCTCGGGGCATAAGAATTTATGTCTGATTGACCCGGGTTGGACTTCTGTGTAGTCCACAAAGCATCTAGAAGTGACCTGCTTCTCCTGTGGCTTGAGCTAGTCAACAGACCACTGTAGTCCCCCCACACCCACATCTATCGCCTTGCAGCTGAATGTCATCTACCACCAGCTGCTGTCCTTACTCACTGGGTCTACTGAGCAAGCCTTAGCCTCCATCAGGCTCAACCTGACTTGCATTAAGGGCAGGTGAGAAGATCAAGGATACTGGTACAGTATCCTAATGCTGCCTGGGAGTGCGCCGTACCCACTGTCGCCCCACAGCAAACGTGTGAGGTCCACAGTGGTTGCCTTTATGAGGTGCATACACTCTGCCTCACATGGGCAACCTCCAGACTAAGAGGTAAACCTTTATCTAGCAGCATGGTGTTAGCTGCCTGGTGCACCTACACTGAAATCATAAAGCTCTTGTGCTACGCATACTGCAGTGTAGCATCTCTCCCCATGTCCTCCAGGCTGAACACTGGAGTGTTGTGTTCCTGAGAGTGGTTGACCTTATGATGTCCTGACTCTGGGCCAGTAATCAAGGAGACTGAAGCCTCACCATTGACACTAGAGAGGGACGTTCATTTGGAATACTAATGGATATACTCGGTATGTCCAGATGCAGACCTCTCTGCATCAAGCACAATTTCTCTTAAAATTACACAGGGAGCACACTCAGGCTGGGGTCTGGGTTCCTCTTTGTCTCTTCCCAGGCCCCCAGTAAGGCTCCACACTGCCACAGCTGTAGGGTTAGGTCCTCAGCTGAGTGTCTAAGCCAAGTCTTCCAGCACCCTCTCTGTGAAACCAGTGCTTCATGTCCCTGCTTCAAGTAGCTGACACACACACTCTCTTTGAGAGTTAATTTTCACACACAAACATACCTGGGAAAGGCTGGCACGGATTTACTAGTTATGCCACCTTCTGTCTAGACTAGAAAGTCATTTCACTGCCACCAGTCAGTTACTATAAGGCTCTTAAAAGAATATCCAGTTATACTTGAGTAAAATTAATATTAATGCAAATGGTAGTTTGACCAACAGCAAGGCTTTCAGGAGTGGGCAGAGTTATCACCAAATAAATATATGCATATACTCTTAAAACTTAAATATTTTTCTAAAAGGACCAGTCACGATGATAAGTTGAAGTATATTTAATAATAAATAAAAGGACAAGAAAATACTAAATATCTATTTACAGTAAACAGCAAAGTGTTAATCACAGGAAATATTAAAAATAACACAGAAAGATTCTCAGAGTTACAGAAAAACAATATTTAAATATTCTCACTATATTTTCTTAACTGATTTAGAGAATTACTATCCCTGGTCATTTACTAGTGCAAGGCAAGATGAAGTGGGTTAATGGTCTTCCTCCTTTGTCCTTCCAAGAACAGACTGCTCATAGGTCCTACAGTACCCTGTTACATATCTTGCAATCCCAGGCCAATAAAAGTTCTGTATAATACATGTTTTGGTACGCTTTATGCCCATATGACCTGCAAAAAGGAATGTCATGGGCTATGGCTAGAACTGCCAGACAGTAGGCTCTAGGCACTACCAACTGCTTTATTACCTCACCCTCTAGCCCTCCCTCAGGGATCCAATCTGTATACAGTAACCCTTTGTTCCAGTGTACAGACTTCCCTTTTCCTTGAGAATCAGGTGACTCCCTAGCTACCCCCTCAAGCCTCTTAGTTTAGGGTCTGAGAGCTGAGCCTGTCTCACCTCTACTTTGTGACTCTTCCCAGCTCCCCTTCCACAGGAAGTCTCTCTGTCCAAGGGAATATCAGTACCTACCAGCAGCTGTGGCTCACCTTCAGGCTCACTGCTACAGGGTAGCTCCTTCCCTGAAATAACCACCTCATCAGCCCTGGCTTCAGGTGTGGTGTCTGTCTGGGTCTCCTCCAGGCTTCAAGACCCACATGCCTTTCTCCAAGCTTGACTGCATGTAACTGCATGCACACAAAGTATTGCATTATGAAAATGATTCCCTATCAAGACATCTGCAGGGATATCCTCAAACGCACCTACTTGCTTACTTCCTTTTCCACCCTCCCAGTCAAGGTGAGCCTTGGCCAAAGGCATTTGGAATGGACTCCCTCCTAAAGCTCTGACTGAAGTGGACTGCCCAAGAAAGTAGTGCTCCTCTTTAACCACTGCAGGCTTCACAATTATGTCAGAGGCTGTTTCTCTTAGCAGTGGCCTGTTTTCCATCCACTAAGATAGGATATAATTTCTTGTGAGAGTTTGGTACCCCTGTTGTCTCCAGACAACTTACCACTGGCATACTCTTTTATTTCCATTTGCTGACTCCCCCACCTTTTATTTCCCAACATGCCTCCATGGACATCAGTATGCTACATGGCCCCACTGGTTATATTTAAAACATTTAACCCTTTATCCTGGCTGTGTAACTGAACTAGTGGCTTCCCCTGTTACTGGTAGACTCTGTTGGAGTGATTTACACTGCCCACCATGGGTTCCCTTATATACATGTGCAGCACTGGGTATCCCTTTCCTGGGCAGTGATGCCCTTGTTGCTATGTAGAGATCCCTTTTCCCCAGCTCACCTACAAAGTTGCATTCTTGGTCTGCCAACCAGATTCTCATGTGCTCAGGCAAAGTGCTAAGGGCTTGTTCCCTCATCAGAATGTCTGCCAGCCCTTCAAAAGTGGAGACCTGACACCCACTGACCCACCTATGAAAATAAGTGCTTAACTCAGCAATGTAATCACACATACTTTCATCTGCTTTGCATCTATGCTCACAAACTTTCTGTAAATTTCAGCTGTTAAAGTCAAATGTTGTTTACTTGAATATTTTGAGTTATAATGTAAACAATCAATATCAGATAATTTAGAAGTAGCAGTTACAGCTTGACCATGGAGTAAGGAACCATGCCCAGAGCCCTTGGTTAATATTATACTGTTTAATACCTTTTTAAACATATAGATGAAAATTATGGAAGAAATTTACTGACCTGTATTGCTGCTAGGGTTCAGTTATTCCCTTCTCCATTACCTCCATGACCCTGGAGAAGTCAGCATCTCCCTCTCATGTTGACACTGCTTATGTTCTTCAGCCTCCAAATGCCACAGTCTCTCATTTTTCTTTTTGGCCTGCAAATGCCGAGTCTCCCTGCTGATTCTTATTCCATGTGTTTTGCCTGCCACAGTCTGTCGTCTATCTACTGATTCTAATTGCATACGTTTGGCCTCCAGTTCAAGTCACTTTAAATCCAGATGGATTTTTATGTCCTCTGAGGAAAAGTTGAACTGTCCTGTTTCTGAGGGCTGCAAATTCCCGTCACCAGACTGGTAACCCCCTGGCTGGTGGTCTGAGCTGTGACTAAGGCTGAAATCATTTCCTCTTTAGTCAGGTTGGCATACACCAGTCCTTTGGCTTCACACACCTTGGCCAACTGGTTCTTTGTCAGCTTGCCATAATCCTCTGCTGATATATTTGCCTGCTTTCCATGACTAAACTAAACTAACAAAAAATAAAGGAGTAAAACTGTTGATATGAAGATCTGAAAATCTACCTTGTGGCTGCTTGAGATTACACCTTTAGTGACAACTGCTTAAAGGCTACAGAAGTTCAGTATCCACACCACTGCTCACCAGTATGTGACATCCCTCTCCAGTGTCAGTGGTGAGGATTCAGGCTCTTTGATTACTGGCCCGGAGTGGGGACACCACTGATCTGTGTACTTAAAACATTCAGGAAGTAGAGGAGCTTAGTGGCCCCGCCTGAATCCAGGTTTTTACTGGGGCCCCTCAGGAAACATAAAGGAAAACAGTCATAGTTAATTGCTTTATATCACAAGCTAAAATCAAATAGCTAAGATAGGACATGAATATAACAGTCCCAGAAAAATATTTTATCATTTCATTCCCTAGACGTTTTGCACTACTGTTTGTTCAACAGTGGTGAATGCCCTAAAGAGTAACAAAAAAGTACAGATCCAGAATGGGTTCTTATAGCTAGCTTAAAATGTAGGCTTCACTGCTTGAGTTATGCTTATTTTCTTTTACTTCATCTGTTTTACTTTTTGCTGTCTGGTCTTCTACTTGTTTGCTTTTAAGAAAGCTAAATTATTGGCAAGTATTTAATGTTTGGAAAGTTATTTTTGCACTTGGCTCAGCATTACTGCAGCTTCTTTATTTCTAAGTGCCATTACATCTCTCTGCTTTCCAGGGAGAAGTTCCATTCAGCAATGCTGCTCTAATGGAACAAAAATACTGTGCCCTTAAGTAGGCTGAAACAGTTTCCCTGATATTGAACTAATTTCTCTTCCCTCTTAATGCTGATGACAGCTTAAGTAGCCAAACTACATTTTTAAAAAGCAATAAAACATAGTACAGAAGTACTGATGACCACTGAGTTGCTTAGTAACAGAAAATTGTATGTGGTGATGGCTGGACTGAATATGAAAACTGAAACCTTTTCAAATCATTCTCAGATAAATGTATTTTAAAATATTTCTCCCTAAACTATCTTTATGCTAAAATAACCTGATTATGCTAGTATTTGTGTTTTAGCTGCAAAATGACATTTGTAACCATACCATTATGATGACATATAAACCCCCTAGCACAAGAAATCTGGACAGACCCTAAAATAATGGGGGGACAAAGGCCCAAATACAGGGACAGATTTTAAATATTGCTCTTATAAATTTAGATAGTTGCTGGAATAAGAGGTTTTCGGTTACTGTGCATTTTCTGAAGGATATAAAGCCTGAAACTCAAATGCCTGCCATTATTTAGTGATTTTAATCCTCAATGATTTGCCAGAAAACCACAAATTTTATGAGGAACAGATCAAAAATCTGGACAAGTAAGATGTATGATGGTGATGGGTCCTATCTATTTTCATTTCATATTGGGTAACCAAATAAATGGACTGATCTGACTGGAAGATTTTCAGCCATGACCCTCAAAATACAAAATCCCCCAAATGTGAGTAGTGCTTACAGCATAGTTTACTTTGTTTATAAGGCATTAGAAGCAATACATGAAACCATTAGGGCTTTTCTGAATTTGTTTTATACTTCTTAACAGTTTCAGCTAGTTTGCCTGATGTTAACTTGCTGAACCAGAAAGATCGTGATATACATAGCTGGTTCAGACAGTAGGCCAACTAGATAATTATGTAGCTAACTAGTTAAAGCAGTTGGACAAGAAACATACATGCATACATAACAAACCAGCAGAACCTCGCTGTTCTGCAGATTACTTATAGCCCCTTTTCTACAGACAAACACATCAGTAAGTCCTCCAGTGACTATAGCATCCTAGCTGTAGATTTGGAATTCTTGCTTTGAGGGTATGTGAGCTTAATATTTGCTTGCAACAAGTTTCATGCTTGACTGAAACAAGAGAAGCTTTTCTCATATTTGCATTGAAAGACACGATTATAAGCAATAGCTTCAAATATGCAGTGATCTGGAGACTCAGGGCACCTTTACTTAATTGAAAACAGGCATTACCTAATGGGAAAGGAGAACGGTTGCAGAAAGAACTGTGTCTGGCATATTACACTGTGAACTGACTGACACTGACTATTTCTATGAATTGGCCTGCACATTTAAATCACAGCTACAGTACATATGCACAGTTAGAATTTAGAGAACAGTTCTGCTTTTTACAGGTTGTTTACCTGCTCTGAATCATTTGTGAACCACTGCAGCTCAAATCCAGATTATTTTATTTCCTTGCCGAACATCATCTGATAATAGCGTACACAGCTACTATAAAGATTTCAGTTGTGTTCAGTTTACATGCACCTGGTCTGAAAGTATTGCTCTTATGAAGTCCAGTAATTACATGAAACTGAATTGAACTCACCATTATTCATTTCCATGATGCTGTTAAATAAAAGTAATACAATTTGTTCATGCTGAATGTTGAGTTTGCAGCTCTTATTCGTATAGCTATTGAACTGTATCTGTTAGTTAAGGAGAGTTCTTGTTTTCTTAATCTCATTACAATCTTTGAAGGGGTATACGTCTCCTAGTGAGAATCAAAGAGTGGATTCCCAGAAAAATGACATCAGAAGTGTAACGAAGTTCTAGAAAGAAGTGAGTTGCTGCAGTTCCTCAGACTCTGTGCAGATGACAATTTAATATTTACAGTACCCAAGCTGTCCAAAACCAAGAATACCATTTACAATACTGGTTGACAGATTCTATCCACTTGATGCATTTACATTCTTTGTTCATTGTTTGCTGGTTCTTACAAAGCAGAGGACCCCTATACACCACGTCTTCAGTGTAATACACAAAGTGATGGCTAGCTGTGTAAATCTACAGTGTGCAAATGTATGGATTGCACTGTTTTCATTCCCACAAGGACTTGGTTCTCTTCTCTGTGTAAGGAGTATTAATTGTTCTTTGGAATAACATTACTGAGGGTGCTAATGGCATGCATTCCATACATAGACGACAGTGCCTTCATCTTCAGTTCATTTCACCTTTATTCTTGCTGGATGAGCTAAATTAACCAGAGCAATTCAAACCATTTTCCTGTATGTACAGTAATTCTTTTTTTTTGGGGGGGGGTGAGAACTAAAGGTAGAAGAAGCACTCCATATTCCTTTAATTAGAGCTATTTATCAGCAATTAAATTTTCAAATGGGGAAGACCTTTACATGCTGTAAAGTCCCAGGGATCAGCTTTGTACTGCCCACAGCCCTGAAGATTATCTCTGTCCTGCCCTCTTCCTTCTTAGATGGATTCTAGATGAAGCTTTCTTTTCATCACTGGTCAGTGCTGCCCCTCCTTCTCCTATAGCTACATTTCACTTTCCACACAACTCCGGTCATTATATGTATACCTGTCCTCATTTCCATCCTCAGTCCACCTCCATTTTTGGTCCAATCACAGAATACTTATTCTCTATATCCCACACCTTCTAACGAGTAGTTGAATGGCATGCTAAAATGCAATGACGTCTCCGTTGCATTCTCCCATTCTCTCTTATCACACCTACAGCTACATAATAATTACATATCTTTCATCTTATCCCAGTATTTATCTCATGATCCTCTTCCAAACTGCTATCATTCTCTTTGCACAGTCCTAACAATTATCCCTCAGTTTCACTGTCCATTTCCTCCACAGTTGCCTATAGATTTTGCTATCCTACCTTGCTGTCCACAGCTCTCCTCATAATATTTACATATTATTTGTAGTCTTTGACTGCAGGAAGGACAGGTTCTCCTCATACATTACTTCCACTGCACTTTTTTCTGTGTGGTAGTAAGGACAAACTCTCTTCACTTCTTAGGTGTCCCCCCTCAGTTCCCCAGTGATGGCTAAATTACCGTCTCTCCCACTCATCTCATTCTCACTCTGCATCTCCATACCTTCCTTCTGGACTCTCCATTTAAGACAGAAAGACCAACCTCTATCCTCTCCTCTAAAAGCCCCTTAACACATCTGCTTTCTTTACTCTTATTGGTGGCAGCAAAGGCAACCTTTGCTAAACTCTGTGCAGAGAAACGACGCTTTGTTCTATATACACACAATCTTCAAACCCCTTTGTTTATTTTTGACTTGGTGGTGGCAAAGATAATCCCTTTACTATCCTCACACCATCATTAAGTCCAAAACATAATTTTCTGAGCTCATATAAACACGTTAGTGGTCCAAACCATGTCAGTCAAAAACGCTTTCTCATCTCTTTGCTTCTCACTAATTCATTTCACTGTTGCTTGTATTATTTATTATTTATATATTGGCATTTGATTATTGGGGAAAGTCTGACTGGCTAGAAGCCCATTTTCAGTGGAGGCCCAGGAACAAAAGCTCCAAATTATTACAAAACATTTTAAGAACAATAATTTTACCATCTTCAAAAATAAAATGGAGACCTCTTCAGTTTAAATAATTACAACAAATTAGACATAATATAAAAACATTGGTTGAGAATCGATACAAGGCATATGGCAATTATTTAATATTTAGAGAAATGTTAGTTTGTACAGAAATTAATGGAAGTTAGTATAACTGAAATAGGAACTGCAATATAAAGAGAGGGGAAAACAGGCTTATGGTATATTTAGAGAGAAAGTCAGGGAAGAGAATTAGCAGTAAGAAAGTAAGTGAAGAAGGGATATTAAGGTGGTATACAGAATGAAAGGGTCTACTTTAATTAAACGAAAGTGCAATCTGTCAAATACGAATCTGTCGACACGTAAACAGCGAAACACGGAAACGTCAAATGCACTAAATAGTGAAATCGGAAATGTCAAATTGTCATAGTTGGCCCGCCTGCAGTATAGCTCCGTAAGGTAAGTGTGCGATAGTTACGGACCTTAGGGTTAGGGTGCGGGTTAAGGTAAGTGCATAGATAGGTAATGTATTTAAGGTTTAGTGTAGGGTTTTGTTAAGTGTATGTCTGTGGAATATTTACTTTGTGTGGGTATAGTTCTGTAGGGTAAGTGTACGGTAGTTACGGACCTTAAGGTTAGGGAGGGGTTAAGGGTAGTGCATAGATAGTTGTGTATGTGGGGTTTAGTGTAGGATTATAAGTGGGGTTTTGGTGCTTTAATTTAGGGTTAGTAATAGGGTTTTGGTTAGTGTACGTATGTGTTGTTGTGTTTGCATAGGTAGTATGTTACGGGCGGTGGGGTTGGCCGACTATTGTGGTTTCGATGTTTAAATTTCGTGGTTTTGCGTGTTCAACATTGTCGCGTTTCACTGTTTGTGTCGACGGATTCGTATTCGACGGATTGTGCTTTCATTTAATTAAAGTAGACCAGAATGAAAAGGTAGGTGTTCAGATTTAGGGATATAGTTTATCTTGGATTTGAGCAAGAACAATGCCAGATTGTAGCTAGAAAGTCTTTGAGTGGTTTCGAAAGATGGAGGGAGTGTATAGACCTGATGGATACAGGTAAGGAGTTCCATGCTTGTAGCCCACAGACACTATACCTGTACAGCTGCTTATGACCAGGGACGTCGGGAGGCATACACACTGTACTGATTTCAGTACAACTTTTTTAGAAGGGGGGTAGCTTTTTTGAAAAAAAAAAAAAAAAAACGTACATAAAGGGTGATGGCTCCTTTAAGGAGCATACCAGCCAGTCGGACGTGAGCTCACATCATGTCCGGCTGGCTGCAAGCAGGAAACCATCTGAGGTGGAACTTGGAAGGCAAGCAACAATCGCAAATGGATTATCGGAGTGTGCTGCGATCGGGAACTTGGAAGGCAAGCAACAATTGTGTGTGTGCGATCGGGAACTTGGAAGGCAAGCAACAATTGTGTGTGTGCGATCGGGAACTTGGAAGGCAAGCAACAATTGTGTGTGTGCGATCGGGAACTTGGAAGGCAAGCAACGTGTGTGTGTGTGTGTGTGTGTGTGTGTGTGTGTGTGTGTGTGTATGTGTCTGTGTGAAAATGCCCCCACGTAATACACCTGCTGGCTATAGGTGTTCAGGCTCAAACCCTGTACCTTTGCTTCAGGGTAAGAACAGCCTAAAGTCCCTAACCACCACCATTTCTGAACTTTGTTCAGATTTGCTTTCCTAATGGTTGTAAGCTATGGTGAGAACTGAAGTTGTATTTCTCCCATTATTGTTTTTGATGTTTGTCCAGGTTTTTTGTGCTAAGGTAAGGTGTGAAGTGAGAACTGAATTTGTATTCCCTCATTATTGGCTTTGTTTGTCCAGGATTTTTGTGCTAAGAGGTTGAGAGCTATCTAAATGATGGCCATTAAGTTTGTCTTCCTATTTTTCAAACTGCTGATTTAGCATAGTGGTATGTTGCACTGACTATAGTGCATATGGTTCTGGGTTCAAGACATGCATGGTGATAACACAGCATTTTATTCTAGCAAAATTATACAAGCAATGTTTAAAACGTGTCCCTGTTTTTGGGCTATTGCCCCCCCCCCAATAATTGTTGGCTTTTTCCAGATTTCTTGTGCTGCAAAGTTCAGAGATACAGCTGAGTGTCAACATTTTACAAGGAGCTGAGAGCTGCAGGGGAACTTAAGTTTAGTGCTGCTTATGCGGAGTCTGCTTGTACTGTTAATAGCACAACAGGTTGTGTATTTGCTTTTGATGCAGAAGGTTGTGGGTTCTTCTCCCACAGTAGGTAGATGCATTGCTGATACTGTACTGTGTTGTAAAGGGGGGTGGATGCTGTAGTCTGTTTTGGCGAAGATATCTAGTAGTAACTATGAACCTGTTATCAGTTTGCCATCCATTCCCTATTGCAATATTACTAGCGTATCATTGTTTTTAATGCAACATAGGCAATTTATTCCTCAAGGGCAACAGGCAGATTATTTGTAGATGAAACCATGAAATATAAAGTTGTTTGCTAGCAGCAGCCTCTTCATTAGTTACAGATTTCTCTAATGTGGAATTATGTAGATGGCTTTTACTAGTTCAGAGATTGTGCATATTTACTGATACTGGTGGACTGTAGAAGTTTGAGTAGACTTTTATGATGGAAGGTGTATCAAAGAGCATATTGTATGTTTCATGTGCAAGGGGCCTATGATTTGAAAACAGCCCAAAGTTAATCTTTATCTGCTACTGGCAAAATGTATTTTCTTGAATGTGGGTTTCAATGCTGTTTCAATGAATGTGAGTTTCAAGGGGTTTCATTGTGAGACTGCATTGCTTTGTTTAGCAGATATTTATTGGTGTTTGTGCTGTAAAATGCAAAATAAAACTTTTTCTGGCAAATCATTTAGGAATGAAGTCACTAAATAATGACAGACGTTAAGTTTCAGACGTCATAATCTTCAGAAAAATGCATGCTAAAGCAAGACCTGATATTCTAGCAACTGTCTTAAGTTTATACAAGGTCAATTTTTAGTACTATTTGTATGTTCCCCCAATATATTTGGCCTTGTCCAGATTTCCTGCATTAAGAGGTTGAGAGGTATGTGCAAATAAATCGCTTTATAGAATTAGGAATATCCAAACCTCTCAACTGTCCCCAATTTTGGCTCAAAATGTTGCTCTCTCCCTAATAATCTCTCCGCAAAATAGCAATTTTGGAAGAAAACGTGGAGGGTTTACTTTACTTTTATAAATAACTGTAATGATCAGAGTTATACGTTACTTTTATTTCAGAAATGCATGTAGATTCTCTAATTTTGTCAGCTGCTCTAAGTTAACTGTGCTCATATTAAAATGGTGTCCCTTCTTTGACAGGTTCCCAGCTGTGTTGTCTGGCAATTTTATATTTTTGCATCACATTTTTGGTCCGTTTTTCATAAAATTGCGGTTTTCTGGCAAATTAGTGGCAAATTGTTAAAGACTGAAGTTAGAAAATAATGGCAGACATTTGAGTTTCAGATTTCATACCTTTCAGAAAATTCGTACTAATGCAAGACCAACTACTATTCTATTATCTTTCTAAGTTTATAAGAGCAATATTTTAAAAAATGTCCTTATTTTTGGGCCTTTGCCTCAGTTTTATTTATGAGTTTGTTGCTCTAAGAGGTTGAGAGGTGTGTGTGTGTGTGTGTGTGTGTGTGTGTGTGTGTGTGTGTGTGTGTGTGTGTGTGTGTGTGTGTGTGTGTGGTAGGTAAGTAGCATACCTCTCAACTGTCCAAATTTTGCAGAATGTTCAGATTTTTGCCCCATATTTTTTGTCTGTTCCTCATAAATTTTGTGATTTTCTAGAAAATCATTTGAAGGCTGATGTTGCTAAATAATGACAGACATTTGAGTTTCAGACTTCATGTCCTTTAGAAAAATTCATACTAGCACAAATCCTGTTATTCTAGCA
The DNA here is from genome assembly GCF_019279795.1 of Protopterus annectens. Taxonomy (NCBI): domain Eukaryota; kingdom Metazoa; phylum Chordata; order Ceratodontiformes; family Protopteridae; genus Protopterus; species Protopterus annectens. Next base: position 341,328,647 of record NC_056735.1, read on the forward strand.
ACTTTCTCATACTAGCACAAATCCTGTTATTCTAGCAAGTTTCTAAGTTCATGAGAGCATTATTTAATATATGTCCATGTTTATTTTAGGCTTTGTCCATATTTCTTGCACTAAGAGGTAGGTAGGGGTGTGTGTGTGAATGAAACATCCTAGTTAGGGGTAGCAGGTGGATAGTAATTTACTCAAGCTCAAAACCTGTACCTTAGTTACAGAAAACAAAAGCATAAATTCTCTACCCCAACTACCATGCTGCATTTTTCAAAGAACTGACATTTCAGGTTAATTTTCAATTCAAGGAACCAAGTTTGAGTGAATTTATATTATATTACTGAAGAGGCATTACAGCGAATGCCTCTTCATCGATACTAAAAGAGCGAACCGTGAATTACGAGAATGGCCGTAGCTTGGCTGGGGGGGGGGGGGGGGTAGCAGTTTGAGAGCTGTGAGTACAAATTTGAAAATCCTAGCTACACCCCTGCTTATGACCCTAGAACAGCTATATCAACAGCACACTTTTTTTTTTACTTGATTGTCTTTCCATCTGTTCACTTGTACCATCTTAAACATTTAAAACTTTATTCAAGATATCTTGAGTGCCATGGTGCCAGAATACTTTTGTCTTTGCTTTTTTGTTTAGTATTTACCTGCTTTTTCTCAGTGGTGGAACTTGATTTTAGTTCTACCATCTTAAATATTTCACATATATTAACTGCAGAGTTTATCAGTATATAACTCACTAATACTGCAAAAACAGTTTTGCCTCCACATACCTTCTACAAAGACAGGTCATCTCTACATACATCTATGAAATAAAATCTGATAATCGAGCTATATCTAACGATCCCATTTAATGATGCTGCAAGAGACGTGCATCAAAATTTGAGCACCACCTTCACAACCATAACTAATCCAAAATATGACTCAAAATCCTACCCAATTTAGTTCAACCAACTTCACCTAAAATGTAGCACAGATTTTCACAAAAGAATAAAAAAATTGTTGTTAAACGTCAACAGAATAAGTAATATGCAGCCCATGTTGCAGCCAAGGATGGGTATTAAATGAGTACCCATACATTCTCACATCAACAGGTTCTTGGCAAAAGAATGCATTCTGACCTTCAGCCTACAACAGATCAAACTAGACAATGCCTACTGATGTCAGGCCTGAAAACAGGACAGAAAGAGGACGCCTCCTTCAAATCTAGCTGTACAACACATCAGTCAGACAACCCGTTCATAGGTTCATACTAGGTTATCTGCCCTAGGGCATTTATAAGCCTAGCCAGAGTATGTTTGGCTTTCGCCACCCATTTTAAATTAATTTTGCTATGCCCTTTTTCGAGGTTAGTATACTGTGCCTCTGTCTAACAGTGACACAGAAGTGATACCCGGGGTAAACCTACAATCTCCCATCCACTCATCAAGATTCCTCTTGAAGAGAGTCAATGAAGGGACTCTGCCTAACCTGGACTGGGATTTTATTCCAGAGTGAAGGGAGCCTCTGGGTTATGAATCTGTCCCTCCAGCATGTCCTATTTATTTCAGAGCTGAGGTTCAAGTCTCTCAGCATAGCTCGATGGGATTTGGATTTTTGAGGTGCAGCATGTCCCTTAATTCGGGTTGGACATGGCTTTATCGTCAGGCACAGATCGCCTCTGAGCAGGTGGTATGCCACTGAGTAGAGCTGGAGTTTCTTTAACCGGGCAGCATATGGCATCTGTTTGAGCCCTTTGATCCTCTTGGTGAGGTACTTTTGGGGTCTTTCCAGTTGCTGCAGGTGTTTGGTAAGGTACATCCCAAAAGGGGCATTGTACTCGATTATGGGCCTGATGAGGGATGAGTAAAGAGGCACGATGACCTCCCCTGATCTAGATGTGAATCCCTTCATGATTAGGTGGGCTATATAAAATGTTTTTCTAACCACTTTGGCCAGGTGGTTGTCAAATGAGAGATTGCTATCAACTTGGGTCCCCAGGTCCCTAATTACTTCTTCTGTACTTAATGGATTACCACCTATGTGGTAATTTGTGGGCATTTTGTTTTTGCCAAAGGAGATGACTATACACTTCTTGGCGTTTAGCTTGAGGCCATGGCTCTGGCACCAGTTGTCTGTTTCTATGAGGCCCTTTTGGAGGATGCTTGTGTCGGCTGGAGAGTCGATTATGGCGCCCAGTTTGCAGTCATCTGCGAACTTGGTCAGCCACAGTCCTTCCGTGTTGGCCTGTACCTCCGAGAAATATATACCGAACAAGAGAGGTCCCAGGACTGAGCCTTGTGGGACACCACTTGTAACTGGTTTAGAGTCTGACATGGCTCCAGCAATTTTAACCATGTGGGTTCTGTCCTTGAGCCAGTTTGCAGCCCATCTAGTGACATAGGGGTTTATATTTAAGCTGGTGAGCTTATCTATAATGCCCGAGTGGGGTATTGTATCGAAGGCTTTTGCGAGGTCCAGGTAGGCTGTGTGGACCACCTTCCCTTCGTCAATGGCTTTGGTGATGGTTTCAAAGAAGTCGACCAGGTTTAAGAGGCAGGATCTGCCCTTAACAAAGCCGAACTGGGTAGGATCCAGTGTCTGTAGGTCCCCAATATCTTTATTTATGAGGTCCATTATGATCCTTTCCATAGCTTTGCAGGCCAAGCTAGTCAGGCTTATGGGGCGATTAAAGCCCAGATAAGTAATATGCGGACTTACTCAAACATCAATGCAGTTTATATGCCACCACCCTTCTTAGTCACGCACAAGTAGATGTAATAAATTAAAAAACTCCTTAAATGTATCCCACCCAAAAAATATTTTACTTAATGAGTTTAACACTAATGCTATGGGGAACCACAAATCTCAACATACAGTCTCAATCGAAAAGGGTTAGAACAACTTGTAAAAGACATAGCAAGACCTAACACTGTTACCAACAAACATTTGTTACTTAATCTTATAGCAATTAATGCAGGATTCGAGTGACAATGTCCTGCCAATTAATTTCCGTAGTCACTGCCCAGTCATATCCAGCTGATCTCCTAAAGCACAGCAATGACCACCTCCTATAGTACAAAGCAAGTCAGATTCATATTCTAAGGAAGCTGATCTCTACAGTCCACTAGACACCATTGACCATTTCCTATTATGTAGTCAGGCAGACTCAAACTTGGCTCTGATTTTGGCTCTCATTATTTCACTAATCAGTTTATGATAATTAACAACTCTGTATTTCCTATAGCAATGAGGAGACGTAAAGGGCACTGCTGCCTGTTGCTTGTAACAAATCTAAAACATTATTGAAATAGAAAGATGCTGACTGGAATAACATGGAAGCTAATCAAACCAATAAACAGCTGCATCAAATCTCCGACCTCCTAAAACATTTCAGATTGACAACAAATACTCCTGAGTCAACATGTATAATAAATTAACAGCTCAAACTGTAATCCTTAGGTACTTCTGGCAGGCCACCCAAGAATTATCTGGTCATGTCACTGGTAAAACACCCCCTGCTTCTTTCTACAAGTACTAATTGTATTTCCTTTTATCATCCACAAACCCAGTTACCAGTACTTCCCTTTCAACAAAAATACTACAAATTCAATCGAAACATTCTACTTTAGAGAAATGTCATTTAAAGAAACATAAAAACTGCTAGAAAAGCTAGACAAGAAGACAGGTTCTAGATTTAGCACACTCCATCCAGCCTTCCTGAGTGTTACCCCACAGAAAAATTGCCAAAAACGTTTAATGTTAATTTATCTTTAATGTCTGGACTCATTCCCATACCATTCAAATGTGCTATTATTCTACCCCTACCGAAAGCATCATCCCCTAAATCTCCCAAGATCTACAGACCCATTGCTAACCTCTGACCTATCACAAAAATCTTTGAGAAATCATTTACAAGCAAATACTCAAACCTATTCGTGATTAAGCATTCCTCTGTAATTTGTAGCATACCTTCCATAATGACTTTGTCACAAATGCTATGCGGTCACTGACATCTATAATAATATTAGTGACAGTAAGTAACCACAGGTGCATTCACAGATATGACCAGGGCCTTCAAGACTTGACCATTAACTTGCATCTAAAGAAACCGGTTAGACTAAATGTTGGTGAAAACATTATTCTGTGGTTGGAAGTAAGGAAGAGGTTTTGTGCTTTGCTGGCTAGGCTTACGTAGGCCCTTGGGCCGATAGCCTAGTACCTACCTATGAACCTATAAATTGATATACCATACCATTCTAATCTGTTGCCTTTTTTTCCCCACCCACTTGTTGGTTTAAATATGTTTTTCTGCACCTTGCTTTGCTGATGAGTTTTGGACTGTAACAGAGGTAGGTCATTTTGTGAAAAATATATCTAAGAGTAATACCTTCAAATGATTGATGTTAAGTTGTCAATCTCGCCTTCATTCTTGCTTGATGGGTTCGGAGCCGATCCTCGGCTCTGACTCGGCACTTTCTAAGCTCGAGAGTCACTTTTACCAGCTCGAGGCAGCCCCATATCCCATGATGCAAGGCGGTAAGTACCCAGATCTCGTTTGCCACTTCGCTGATGAGGTCCTCCTTTTACCAGCTCCTGGTGTTTATTATTACTAAACTTTAGCCCCCAATCAGAAAATTTTCTCTTTTTCTTAGAATTCTATCTTTCTTAGATACATTGTGAGCCTTTTCTGACCAACTTTATTTTTCCTTCTTTACCTTTTTAGTCAGGCCTTTATTCCCTCCCATCCTCCCCCCCGTTAGGGTGTGTGTGTGTGAGAGTTTACTTCTCATACTTAATTTTACTTGTCTGATTCGGGACTGTGTGTGTACTGTTTGAAAGCACAATGTCTAAAGAACAGAGGGTCTCAGGCTTCAAGAAGTGTGACTCGTGCTGTCAGAAGATGTCTCTGACAGACGGTCACACTTCTTGTTTATACTGCCTGGGACCTCTCCACCTGCAGGACTCCTGTGCAATTTGTCATTCTTTTAGCCAGAGAGTCCTGCAGGAAAGGAGAAATAAACTTATTTTAAGGGGTCTCCTTAAACCGGAGGGCTCCCCGGCAAAATCGGCTCCAGGCAAGCCTTCTAGGACTACCAAGGTCCAGGCTTCAGTTTCTAAGCCTCCGGCCTTGGCTCCGACTCCTTCGGAGTCGAGATCGGCTCCGGCTGGAGCCGATCCTAACTTGGCTAAATCCACGGCACTGATGGCTATCTGTGCCGATACTGTTACTGTCACTTTGGTGTCAGCTCCGACTGGCTCCGGCCACCATGTGGCTCAGGCTTGATGTCGGCGCCCGACCGGCTCCGACACCATTGTTTCTTGCCTGTATCGGCTCCGGCTGGAGCCGATACATCTGGACCTACACCGGGCGAAAAGTTATCGGCTCCGTCTGGATCCGTGGGGTCTTCGGCTCCGATGGTTCCTTCGAAGAAGAGGTCCAGGTCTCCCTCTTTGGAACCGATACTGTCGGCTCCGGCCTCACCTCTTCTTTCTGAGTGGAGCCATCGGAGCCGATCATCTAGGTCTTCCAGGTTGTCAGACCATGATTTAGAGAGAGTGGTAAGCAGATTGTTAAAATCACAGGCACTAGCCCAAATGCTTCATAGTCCGTCTCAACAGACGACTATTAGTCCACACCCTCTTCAAATTTCTCCTTCAACTCTACCCCAGAGTTTGGAGCTGGAGTCTACAGGAATAGCTACTGCTATGGCTGAGGGCCAGATACCCCCCCCCCCCCTTCTGCGCCTTCAGCACTACTCTTATCTCCTCCTCGAGACCTTCCTTGGAGGGATTCGGTGGCCGGGCTTCCCTGGTCTGCTCCGAGGGGGTGAGTGGCATCGGACCCTTGTCCGACCCTGCTCTTCCCCTTGGAGCTTCGGCCTTGGTGAGCTCGGCTCCGACATCTTCCTCGGAGCCTTCCCTTCGGTGGGCCGGAGTCCCAGTTTCTTGAATGGGTTCTCTCGGATCTCCTGGGAGGGAGCCGAGGTGATGAGAAGTGTGCTGGCCCCTGGGCTCAGTCAGCAGTCTATTCCTTTAGCTCCTCCCTCTACGGTGCCTGTTGATATCTCTTCTCGCTCTCTTGCTCCCGGACCGAGAGATCCACCGCCTCAGGTTTCCCCACTGGGAGGAACCCCCTCTTCCGAGGATTCTCGTGATCCATCAGGAGATCCTCCGCGCAAGAGGACTTGTAAGAGGAAGCACCTAGACTCCCCTGAGTCTATTACTTCGGATACGACTTAGATGAGTCGGAGGGGTCCCCAAGATCCCCCTCCAGAGGATGTCTCCTTTTCAGACATCCTAGAACTCCTGAAACAGAGGGGAAACTGGCCCACCATAAATCCCTCCGATGATGAGTCGGTATACCTAGAGGCGTTTGGTTCTCGACCCTCCACCTCCTGGGTGTCTCCGCCTTTTGACCCCCTCATGCAGGTAATCGCTCGTAAGGCTTGGGCTTCTCCTGACTCCGTAGAGCCAGTTCCCAGGAGGCCTTCTAAATTTATTACAGCCCCTTCCGAACAGCAATTCTTTACAAAAGGTGTCCCGGTTGATGCCATGGTGGTGGCGCCCGCCACTAAAAGGAACTTGCAGAACCTTCGGTACCAGTCCATCCTGCTAACAAGGATTGCAGGACCATGGACAGGTATGGTAGCGGATGTTTTCCTCAGCGACCTTTGCCATGCTCGCTGAACTATTTGTGTCACTTCACCAGACTCCAAAGGGACATCCTTAAGGAACTAGGTGAAGTAGTACAGGATCCTACAGCTCGGGGCACAAGACAAGATTGCTTCTCAGCTAGGAATCCTTAACTCCATAACCAACTCCTCCATGCGGCTGATTTCAGATGCAGCAGATGGAGCGAGTAGAGCCGCAGGCACAGGAGTGGCTCTGAGGCGTCAATCCTGGATGCGGCTCTGTAATTTTGCTGCTCCCTTCACGGCGTCCTTCACAAACTCTCCCTTTGATGGGTCAGCTTTGTTTGGTCCTCAAGTGAAGGATACATTGACCAGGTGTGAGCAGGACGGCAAGACTCTTTCTGCCGTGAGTCCGTTTTCCACCCCTTCTAGACCTTACCCCAAAGGACAGAAGGGTGGAAAGATGTGGTTCCATAAATCCCAAGGAGTCACGCCCGGATACACGTGGTCAGTTTACCCCTAGAGGCAGAGGGGTAATAATAACAGACGCCCTAGAGGCAGAGGGGGTCCACAAAACCAGGGAAGCAGAGAGTCTCTCTCTGACAAGCCCTTCCAGCATCCCTGAGGTGTTGCCCGACTGAACATCCTTGGAGGCAGTCGGGGGAAGATTATCGCTGTACCCACAAGCCTGGCTTTCCCTCTCACAAGACAGATGGGTACAGTCGATCATATCCGAGGGTTACAAAATTCCTTTCGAGGAAAGTCCCTTCAATCACAAAAATTCCCTTCCAGATGTGCCACCCGGTCTAAGGGAAATCGCAAAGTTAGAAGTATCAAAGCTTCTACACAAAAGGGCCATTCAGCCAGTTACAACAGACCATTCAGAGCCCGGAATCTACTCAAGGTTCTTTATGGTCCCCAAAAAGACGGGAGTTTGGAGACCAATATTGGATCTCAGCAGACTCAACAAGTCTGTGAAAAAGACGAGATTTCGAATGGTCACACTTCAATCAGTTTTGCCCTTCCTGGGCAAAGACAACTGGATGTGCTCAATAGACCTTCAGGATGCGTACTATCACATAAAAATTCACAGACGCTCCAGAAGGTTTCTCCGCTTTCGGCTGGGGTCCAGTCATTTTCAATTCAGAGCCCTGCCCTTTGGTCTCACTACAGCCCCCAGAGTGTTCACCAAATGTATGGCAGTGGTCACGGCTCACCTGAGACGTCAAGGATTCCAGGTGTTTCCGTATCTCGACGACTGGCTCCTTTCAGCTACCACCAGGCATCAACTTCTCCAAGCCAGGGATTACACCCTAAATCTCTGCACTCAGTTAGGAATTTCGATCAACTACGAAAAATTCTCCTTGTTGCCCTGCCAGTCTATTACTTTCATAGGCGCAAATTTAGACACTGTTCGGATGTCAGTAACCCTCACAGACCAAAGAATTTCAGATATCCAAAGTCACGTGCGGATTATCCTTGCCAGCAAAAAGGTACAAGCCAAACTGGTCCTGAAAGTGTTGGGCCTCATGGCAGCGGCCATTACCCTTCTTCCCTTGGCCCGCTTCTACATGCGTCTTCTTCAATGGATGTTGTTCACCCAGTGGTCTTACCAACAACTTCCCATGCGTCACCAAATCCTGGTGACACAAGCTTGCAAAAACCACCTATCCTGGTGGATTTCTTCTCCCCAGATTCATCAGGGCAGACCCTTTGTATCCCCGGCCCCGGTAGCCACAGTCACTACGGACGCCTCCCTGATCGGGTGGGGGGGTCATTATCAGGGCAGGATGGTTCATGGGACGTGGCAACCGTTCGAATACCACCTGCACATAAATGTCCTAGAGATGAGAGCAGTGCTTTTAACGTTGCAAGCCCTCAACGACTTTCTTCCCTTGGGAACAATTGCAGTTCACACGGACAACATGTCTGTAGTATGGTATATCAACAAACAGGGCGGACCCAAGTCCTACCCCTTGTGTCGAGAAGCTCTCAGACTTTGGCAATGGGCGATCTCCTCTCATCGGTTTCTGGTAGCAATGCATATCCCTGGGAAAACCAACTTTTTAGCGGACAGATTGAGCAGAGCTATTCTCATGCCTCATGAGTGGTCTCTCAAACAATCTATAGTGGAGGAGATTTTTTTAGAATGGGGCCACCCATGTTGCGATCTTTTTGCTACTCCCCAAAACAGCAAATGCCCAGACTTCTTCTCTCTCTTCCCACTGCCAGGCCATCCCCCCAGAGACGCTCTTACCCAGGATTGGCCCCAGGGACTTCTTTATGCCTTTCCTCCCTTTCCATTGATTCCACAAGTACTCTAGAAAGCCACCGTTTTGAGAGCCAAAATGATTCTCATTGCCCCCTATTGGCCTCGACAAATTTGGTTTCCGTTCCTCCATCGTCACCTATTGGTGCAGCCGTGGCATCTGGACCCAGTGCCAGACCTTCTGATCCACCAATTGGGTCACCTGCATCGGTCTATTCCTTCTCTCAACCTCACAACTTGGTTGCTCCACTTCCTTCCTTAGCCAGGCTTCCTATGATCTCTAACCCGGTTAGGGATATCATAGTGGCTTCTCTTAAATCCTCTACTAGAAGGATTTATACCAGCAAGTGGAAACGCTTCTCTTGTTGGGCAAAATCAAAGAATATAGATCCCTTTACTGCCCCTGTTCGTGCAGTTTTGGATTTTTTAGCGGAAATCTTTCACTCGGGCTCTTCATCTTCCACGGTTAAAGTTCAGTTGGCTGCTATCTCGAACTTTCATGTCGGGTTTGCAGATCACAACATTATGTCCCACAGGCTTTGTAGAGCCTTTCTAAAAGGGATTTTTCTCCTTAAACCTCCTGTCAGGAGTCCTCCTCCTCAATGGGACCTAAATCTAGTGCTGACATCCTTAATTCTTCCTCCCTTTGAGCCAGCTGTTTCATGTTCACTGAAGTTTCTTTCATGGAAAACATTCTTCCTTGTCGCTGTTACCTCGGCCAGGAGAGTGTCAGAACTTCATGCTCTTTCTGTTCGTCCCCCTTATTTGGTCTTCCACAAGGACAGGGTATCCTTGAGAACTAATCCATCCTTTTTGCCTAAGGTGGCTTCGAAAACTAATTTCAACCAATCTATTGATCTCCCTGTATTTTTCCCTAATTACTCCAACAGATCAGAACAAAAATTACATTATCTTGATGTTCACCGCCAACTCCGATATTATTTGGACAGAACAAAACAATTTAGGAAATCCGATCAGCTCTTTCTTTCTTATGCTGAAAGTAAGAAAGGCCTTCCTGTTTCCAAAGTGACCTTATCTAGATGGCTTTCTTCCACCATCTCTGAAATCTATCAGCTCAGGGGCAAACAGCTGTGCTCAAAACCAAAAGTGCATTCCACCAGAAGTTTAGCCACTTCCACAGCCTTTCAGGCTAGACTCCCTTTAGACACTATTTGTGCAGCAGCCACTTGGGCCACTCCTCATACCTTTGTTTCTCATTACAAATTGGATTTGGCCTCCAGGGATAGAGCCAGTTTTGGTTCTACGGTTCTCAAGAGTCTGTTCCATTGAGCCACCCAGGATAGAGGTGCTAGGGACGCGGTCCCATCAAGCAAGAATGAAGGCGAGATTGACAACTTAACATTGAGAAGTTATGTACCTACCATAACGTTCCATGTTAATTGTCTTCTCTCGCTTCTTTCTTCGACCCTCCTACCCCCTTGCCTGGACAGACCTTGTTCTCCTTTGTTTGGAAGATTGCTTCTTTAGGCACCAGTTAGTTACCTGGTTCCCATTACAGCCCTTCCTTTAGGCTAATTGTTTTCTTTCCTCAGTGGAAAGTTTTTTGTGCTAGGTGTGTTTCCCTATAGGTACAAACGAGATCTGGATACTTACCGCCTTGCATCATGGGATATGGGGCTGCCTCGAGCTGGTAAAAGTGACTCTCGAGCTTAGCAAGTGCCGAGTCGGAGCCGAGGATCGGCTCCGAACCCATCAAGCAAGAAAGAAGGCGAGAGAAGACAACTAACATGGAACGTTATGGTAGGTACATAACTTCTCATTAATGTCGAAGTTTGAGATTGTGGTTCAGTAATCTGTGGAGATCCTTTTCAGGCCCCTACCTTTTGTTGCTTTTCTTAAATTATTCCATTTATGATCTCCCTTCACTCAAGATTGTGCTGTATATCCGTGTATTCATGTGCTGCATTTACATAAATTATTCAGTCACCAGTCACTAACAGTGCAGGGACACGTTCAGCTTTGCTTTAAATACCTCAGTCAGGAACTGTGCATTAGGAATGCAACAAGGTCTAGCTAAACTACTTCTCATAATCAAAGATTTACATAATAACCTTGTAGTTTCCATTGACCAGTGAGAACATCTTAGGTTTGGGCCTTGTACAAGACCAACATTTAAGCAAAACACTGGCATAATGGGGAGTAAGGTACTAAATCAACTAAATTTCTAATGGGAGAGTAAGGTACTAAATCAACTAAATTTCTGTTACAAATTATCACATCTCCTTTCGCCTGGGTCATGACAAACCATAGCTAGAAATGCACCAGTTCCAGAATCAGAGTAGAGTGTACCACTAATAGCATTCCACTGTCCTTTCACTTTGCTCTCCTGTCAAACACACAGGCACATCACTGAGTCAGTAAAACAATTTAGTTGGCAACCAGTCCAAACCAGAGCAACTGTGGTTTTTAGAATTATGAAACGTCGGTACTGCTCACATTTAAATCTCTGCTTGGTTAGGGATTCCCAGTATGAGACAAATTTGGGAAGTCCTTTGGAGAAAAGGCATTAATAAAACAAGCCCTGCAGCATGAAATCAACTGACAAGACTATCAGAAAACAAAATGAAATAAAAAGTTTCAAAACCCAACTAAAATAGCACCCGGTTAAGGCCAATGCATATTTTGGGGAGAGTGGATGAGAAGCATGATCCTAACCATTCTGTTAACTAATTCCTTGCTTCAAGTTAACTCTGCGTTAAAGTTACCTGTACATGTGAATATATTGTATAAATAGTGTAATTGTCTAAATTTCCATAATTACCTTTATATCTTAGTATCCCTACTGAATCAAGACAACCTGCCTACCTACATATGTGCCTTATTTCATTTACCTATATCCTATAATATCCGGTCAAACTCACTTTGGTACTACCTGATTTATTTAATTGGTCTATTTTTTGTCCACCAGTTTAGGGGACTAGTATAAGCTTAATGAATGTATTCTGGAAATATCTCTGTGAAACCTGACACTATTTCTTTAAACTCTGGCCTTAACTCCAGAGGTTTCTGGGCTGCTGTAAGCATGAACAATTCTTAAGACTGCTGTCGTACAACTCTTTTTTTTTTTAGCTGTAGCATTAAGACTGATCTCACTATCAAAGCCATATACAAATACAGTGTCCAGAGGAGTAGCTAATAGAAATGAGCTATGTGTTCTAGCCCAGCCATGGCAGCTGCAGCAAAATAATGTGACCAAGCAATTGTGAATCTATCTGCCAAGTTAAATTTTTTGCAGGGAATAAAATTTAAATATCATTACGTATATAATGTTTACCCATTCACCCTTGTGAGAATGGTCATGGCTCATACCGTGGTTGGAGGTAGCTATCGTGGAGTTGTGGGTATTTTGCATCTGTGTTTATTGATATCTGTGCATACCTGTAGGGGCATGAGTGCATGTGTGTGCACGTGTGCATGTGTGTGCATGTCAGAGAATATTTCCATCAGTGTGGACAAGTGGTTAGGGCCTTGGTTGTGGCTGTATGTATCGGGGTGTGTGCAATTTGGGGAGCCCTTATGCTACTGTGATGTATGGGCCGATAGGGAGGACAGTAGCATTGTCAAGTCTGAAATCCGTGTTCAGTTCAGAGATGAGCTGCTTGCTATGTGGCTTTACCTTGTCTCTGAATCAGAAATTCTTGCCAGTTCCCTAATTGACCAACTGGAGTTATCCAGTTAGCACTGCACTGGTGGTGAGAATCTCTTCCGAGTCCCAGTGCTGTTTCTGTAGACATTGAGTTGTTTCTGAACACCTTGAGGAGTTGTTTCTGAACACCTTGAGGAGTTGTTTCTGAACACCTTGAGGAGTTGTTTCTGAACACCTTGAGGAGTTGTTTCTGAACACCTTGAGGAGTTGTTTCTGAACACCTTGAGGAGTTGTTTCTGAACACCTTGAGGAGTTGTTTCTGAACACCTTGAGGAGTTGTTTCTGAACACCTTGAGGAGTTGTTTCTGAACACCTTGAGGAGTTGTTTCTGAACACCTTGAGGAGTTGTTTCTGAACACCTTGAGGAGTTGGTATAATGTACAATTGTCAGTTGTGTCTGTTTCTTTAAAAATAAGTTGGATCATGGCTGAAAAGAGTGAGACAGATCAGCCCACCTACCTTCTTAACAAATTGAAATAGAGAAATACAGTAGCACTTGATAAATGGCTCACATTGCATGCTGCTGATCTCAACAGTGTTGAATATGTGTAGCAGTGCTGAATGTAAAACTATAAATGATAAATTAACTGTTAATCCATATGTAGCTCAATAGATAGAGCAGCAGTTAAGCAACAGGATGTGTTCAATGTGGGGGTTGCAAAGCTTGGATAATTACGCTTAGTGGTTATTAGGTATTGTCATTTTCAGATAACGAAAATTGCAGTAGATTCATTCCTATCTCTCAAATCTGGGACACATACAGAAATAAATAGTGGTAATTGGAGCACTTTAAAAATATTAGGACTATTACCTTGAGACATTGGCAAAAAAGGGAATGTGAATTAATTGAATTAATATAGCTCTTTTACAGCAAAATAAGCCTATAACTGTAGTTATTGTCATTATTAAGTGTAGGACACCACCTATTCTCCAAAAATTACCAGTTTTAGGAAGGATTATGAGAGAACAAGCTAAAATTTAAGTCATAATCAGGAACAGTTGAAAGGTATAGGTTCATCCTGCAGGAAGGAAGATGCAGTTTAGGGGAAAGGAATTGTTTTTAGGGTTCATTTGTCTTTTACATGTTTTATTTTCTAGATAATGAGCACAGCCTTGTTATGTGTGCTGCCATACTGATAAACGTCTGAACTTTAAAAAATCAGGAATCAAACTGTTCGTCGTGTATCAATTCCAATGCTCCTGCTCATGAACTCTTTCAGGTTTGTGTAGCTTTGCTTTGAACATAGTTTTTCCAGTATAAAATTCAGCTTCCAAGAAGTATTTGAAAATTGCATCTTTAGTTCATATGATGGATTTGTATTATTAGTATGGTAAAAAGCTGGACTGAAAATATTAAAGACTGTCAGTATGATATTGGGTTTTAATTTGTCACACAGTCCTATAGCATAGCAGTTTTGAATATTTTCATCCCTGTTCACTGTAAAGCCATTTTGTTAGTGCACACCATAAATGTGATGGATGTCATTTATTATCTCTGAGCCAAAATGTTTTTTTTTTTTCATTCCTTAACAAAATTTTACCTTTGCGTTGCAGAATTTACCTCCACACTTGACATAAATAACATTGCTACTCGTGCTTATGACATTGTGTTAAGAAAGGAAAGTTGATGCTCTGAGGCACAGCTGTTGAATCCCATTCATTGCTTGCATTTTATTTTGGGAACATGGGTGCTATTATAACTTTGGTAATATTCACTATTTAACTCTTAGTGTAAATTACAGCCATTTCTTCAGAAGACCTTATTCTTGACTTTTGACAATCGGACCAAAATATTTTTTCACCATAAAAGACCATGTTTATTCATTATGCAAAATCTTTGCAATCAAACATTCTCATTATTTTTTTCATAAAACATAATCATCCAAACAGGATGCTATTTTGGCCTATAATTGTTAAAAATCAAATTATGGACTTGCATTTGATTTTGGTATAGTTTCCTCCCAGAACTCTGGGAAGTATTTTTTCACAGTACATTATAAATTATAATATGTTTCATTTTTCAGATGATAGAAAAAAATTATTTATGAATTCTTACAAGTAAATGACACACCCTCCACCGCCAAAGTTAACTTTGTGTAACAGACGTTCCATAACATGATGTCTGAAGTTGGTTTTCATTTTCCTCTTTGCCACATGCTTCCATATTTTTGTCCAACGTTCTGTCTGCACTATAAATAAGCTAGATACTATAAATTATTGTATATATTTATAGGTTTACTATCAAAATCCTGAAGTGCACTTGTGCATTTATTCATATCACCAAACCCCATTGTCGAAATTGAAACTTATGTCACACCCCAATTCCGAACTATGTTAATACCGATGGTTTGAAATTTATTGTTATGAAAATGTTACTGTTAGATTTCATTTGCCATTCGGTGTTCGTTGATGCAGGTTTGATAAGTTTACGTTCAATTTTCAGCCACTTTGAAACTGTAGTCTGATGAAGCACTAGTCGACGAAGTGCACTTGAAGCTTTTGATAGTAAACCATGTTTAGAAATAGTCACAATAAAGCAAATGCACATGGTTCTTTCAGGTGCTTTAGCTTTTCTCTTTTTGCTACTTTCCTAGTACAGAGAATATTTATTAAATTTTTGTCAAGTTGTGCATTTCTTTTATATAAAAATCAGCTTTTCTATAGCTTAAGCACACACCTTAAGTGTCAGATGTCAAGATCTGCTTTCTTGATGTATCACATGAGAATATTGCTTCCAGTTATTCCTTTGCAAGTTACTTTTCCCAGTGCTGGCCAAGTTTGAGACCAAATCAATGGTTCTTTGCACTTTTATTTTTCTGTTGTCATTACCACATTTTGTTGGTAATGTTCTCTTTTTTTCTCTCTATTCACATTTTAGGTGACAATTGCAGTCTTCCTCTGAATACATTAGAAATAGCTAGTAATGCAGCTTACTAAGATACACTTATAGAAGAAAAAGAAAATAAAAGATTCCTTCTGGCATGTATTGCCCCATACTCACTTCAGACTAAATGGCAGTGTTGTCAGTCATGTGCATGTTATGTGACATTGTGATGGCTTAATCATGGTTCCAGTCCTGCTCATCTGTGAAAACTTATTTTGTTTTCCTACTATCCTCATTTTGTTTATTTTATTTATTTTCTTGCACTTTTTTAAAAATAAGCTTTATTAAAACCATTTCTGAAATATACAATTAACAGAAAACTGAACATATTTTTTCATGTTAAAGATAAAAAATACACTAATATAAAAGATAAAAAAGACAATGAACTATGAACATTGATGTTCACTATACTATAAATAGATTAAGTTAAAACAAGTGTAAAAGGTCTGGTTAATACCTTTAAGTTATTCATTTTCTAATAATTCAATTATATAGGTTCATAGGTTCGTACTAGGCTATCTGCCCTAGGGCATTTATAAGCCTAGCCAGAGTGTGTGTGGCTTTCACCACCCCTTAGGATGAGAATACTACGCCCATTTAGGGTTTAGTTTACTGTGCCTCTGTCTAGTAGTGACACAGAGATGACCCCCGGGGTAAACCTGCGATCTCCCATCCACTCGTCAAGATTGCTCTTGAAGACAGTTAGTGAGGGGCTTTGCCTAACATGGACTGGGATTCTGTTCCAGAGTGTAGGGAGCCTCTGGGTTATGAATCTGTCCCTCCAGCACGTCCTATTTATTTCTGTGTTGAGGTTCAAATCTCTTGCTCTCGTGGCTCTGATGGATTTGGATTTTCTGAGGTGGAGCATGTCTATTAATTCCGGATTGGACATGGCCTTGTACGTCAGGCATAGATCACCTCTGAGTAGGCGGTATGCGACTGAATAGAGCTGGAGTTTCTTCAGCCTGGTAGCATATGACATATGTTTGAGACCCTTTATCCTCTTTGTGAGGAACTTTTGGGGTCTTTCCAACTGCTGCAGGTGTCGGGTAAGATGCATCCCAAATGGGGCATTGTACTCAATCATGGGCCTGTTAAGAGAAGAGTACAGGGGCACAATGACCTCTCTTGATCTAGATGTGAATCCCTTCATGATAAGGTGGGCAATATAGAAGGTCTTCCCAACCACTTTGGCAATGTGAGTGTCAAATGAGAGGTTACTGTCAACTTGGGTCCCTAGGTCTCTGATTACCTGTTCCGTACTTAATGGATTACCACCTATGTGGTAATTTGTGGGTACCTTGTTTTTTCCCAAAGGGTATGACTATACATTTTTTGGCGTTCAGTTTAAGGGCATGGCTCTGGCACCAATTTTCCGTTTCTATGAGGCCTCTCTGAAGGATGCTTGTGTCCGCTGGAGTATCAATTATGGCGCCCAGTTTGCAGTCATCTGCGAACTTTGTCAGCCACAATCCTCCTATGTTTGCTTTCACCTCGGAAAAATAAATGCCGAACAAGAGGGGTCCCAGGACTGAGCCCTGTGGGACACCGCTTGTGACTGGCTTAGAGTCTGACATGGCTACAGCGATTCTAACCTTGTGGGTTCTGTCCTTGAGCCAGTTTGCAACCCATCTTGTGACATATGGGTTTACATCTAAGCTGGTGAGTTTGTCTATGACGCCCGAGTGAGGTATTGTGTTGAAGGCTTTTGCAAGGTCAAGGTAGGCTGTGTGAACTGCCTTACCCTCATCAATGGCCTTAGTGACTGTTTCAAAAAAGTCGACCAAGTTCAAAAGGCAGGATCTGCCCTTTACAAAGCCAAATTGGGTAGGATCCAATGTCTGTAGGTCCCCAATGTCTTTGTTTATGAGTTCCATAATGATCCTTTCCATAGCTTTGCAGACCAGGCTCGTCAAGCTTATGGGGCGGTAATTTCCAGGGTCTGTAGAAGTACCGCCTTTGTGGAGTGGGACCACTGTTGCTGTACGCCACTCTTTGGGTACGTATCCTGTAGTAAGGCTAAGATTAAACAGCAGCCTTATGTGCGGGTTTAGTTCCTCTTGGAGTTTATGTAGCACACAGTCTGGTCCCATTGTTGCTGTGTTTTTAGCTTTGGAGAGGGTGGCTCTCACCTGGGCATCTGAGATGTTTGGGAGGCTACACTCTGCTGGGATAGATAGTTCTCCTTTTGGGGGGGAGGGGGCGGAGAAATTTGCACTGAACCTGTCTGCCAGAATGTTGGCAATGTCTGTGGGTTCAGTGTATTTTGTGTAATTTTGGACTAACTCTGAGCATATCTGAGAGTTTCCACCCAGGTTTCTAACATAGCTAAAGAAGGCCTTGTTATTGTCTTTTGTGTCTTTTGCGATTTTTCTCTCAAAGTTGGCCTTGATTGATTTTATGAGTGATCGTAGTTTTTTGCTAGTACTGAACAGAGATGCCTTCCCTTTTGGGGATTTTGCTCTGTCATGTAGTAGCGTCCTCCTGTTGTAAAGTTTAATGGCTGGGGTCCACCAGACAGGGCGCCTGCCTTTGGGGGAATGGGTCTTGGTTTTATTAGGGATTGCATGATCCATGCATTCTTGAAGGTGCCCGTAGAAGGCATTTATAAAGGATTCAGCGGTGTGGGTTGTGGTTTCCACTGGCCAGGGGCCTTGAAGGATACCACTTCAGTCTTAAGAAGTGTGAAGTTGGCTTTTGAGAAGTTCTTCACTGTGGTCTTTTGTGCAGGGGGTGGGGGCGGGATGTGGATTTCCAGTGAGAATAATTTATGGTCTGATCTCTCCAATGAGGGGTATACTTCCAGTGTGGAGCATTTTGTCCCCATGTTTGTGATGATCAGGTCTAGTATATTATCTCCTCTTGTGGGAATGGTGACTAGTTGTTCCATCGCATTTGAGTTTATGAATTCTAGGAACCTTTGGGCTAGGGTGTTGGGGCTTGAGTAATGTTCCCAGTCTATGTTTGGGTAGTTGAAGTCTCCCAATATGATGGTATTTGGAGAGACATTCATACTCTCCAGTGTCTTCAGGAAGGCTGAATGGGGTTCCTGAGTTTGAGAGGGTGGTCTGTAGCATGCTACAAACTGTAGGGCAGTTTTGCCTATGGTTAGTTGCACCTGGATGGTCTCCAATGCTTCGTGCATTGCCACTAACCTGGAGGTGTGGGTATCTTTGATGAATATGGATACTCCCCCTCCTTTTGTGGTTCGGTCCAAGTTTTGGGGCCGAAAAGCATGATATGAGGTAAAAACCTGGAAGTGCTGGGGTGCTCTCAGGAGCCTTGAACCATGTTTCAGTCACTGCACAGACATCGATGTTCTCCATACTGAGGAGGGCTTCGAGAGCATGCATCTTGAGGTTTAGACTTCTGGCATTGAGCAGCATTACCCTTAGTTTTTTTTTACTTGTGTTTTCTAGGGAGGTGGGTTTGTCTTTTGAGCCTTGCCTAAAAAAGGCACTATGGGGGTGGCAAGAGCCTTGGCCAATATCCGGAAGCCCAGGGGTGACAGGTGCAAGCCATCACTTGCGAAGCAGCGTGGCTTGTCAAGCATGTTATCTCAAGCAGACAGACATTGGATCCCCTTAGAATGACACCAGTAATTAACCCAATTGTTAAAGCTGATCATTTTGTCTTTGTACTGTGGCATCATTCTTGGTGAGGGTAAGATGCTGCTCAGGGTCAGGGTCAGGGTCATACCGGCCTGGGCTACATAATCAGAGAGCTCCTCTATATCTCTTTTCATGTAGTCCAGGGAGGTACGTCTCAGGTCATTCACACCGGCATCGACAATGACTGAGTCATATTTGTACTTGCTTTGGAGTGACCTGAGTGCTTGTGTTATGTGGTGGATTCTAGCGCCCGACAGGCAGCTTACTGTAACCCTTTCCTTGTTCAGTCTGGTGAGCGGGATGTCAGTGTGTCTGACTATGGAGTCACCTATTACAAGTGTATCTGGCATGTTGTTTGGCCTTAAGGGCTGTGACTGTTTAGCACACTGACTTTGTGAACTATGTGTTGCATGTGCTATGTCTTGAGGTAGTGGTCGCTTGGGTGTCTGCTTTGGAGGCCTCTGTTGTTTTGGTAGATTTTTAATCAGAGCCTCCAAGTATGTTTTTGTGTGTTTGTGTTTGGTTTGCAGTTGTGATAGGTCTATGTGAGACTGGGTTTGTGGTGTGCGTGGTTTCCTTCTCCTCCTGACTGGTTTTGCCAGTACTGAGTTGAGAGAGCTCAGCCTCCAGTTTGGCTATATAGTTGCATCTCTCACATATATTTGTATTTGTTGGGAGGAGGAGCGGGTTGTCTGTGTACATGAGGCAATTGTAACATTGCCTCAAGATTCCCAGATTCCCCAGCTGAACAGGAGAGGACGCCAGCAACTGACCCTTCGACATGCTAGAATAGTGTAAAGGATTGCTGTGTAACTGAGTCAGAAAGGACCTATAGGGAAATGGGTACTCAAGGAGATTTAGGTGAATGAAGTACTTTATTTTTGTTTAAGAGTGCTTTACCTGTATAAAAATGCTTTAGGAGCAAGTGCTGGGCTTTTCAGATAGGGAATAGAATGTTTAGATTGCAAGTAGAGCAGAGCAGATATTCATCCATTGAATATACATTGCTGTAGTCCTAGAAGATCTAGACTTAATTGTC
This sequence comes from Protopterus annectens, assembly GCF_019279795.1. Classification (NCBI taxonomy): domain Eukaryota; kingdom Metazoa; phylum Chordata; order Ceratodontiformes; family Protopteridae; genus Protopterus; species Protopterus annectens. Next base: position 341,348,728 of record NC_056735.1, read on the forward strand.
ATTGATTCTAGTTTGGATACGTCCAAGGGAAGATCTTTAAAGTTTTATAAGAAGGGAATTTGTGATGATTTCCAATTTCTAGTGATTTTTTTTCCTGGCTATGGACAGTACAGACCAAAGAAGCGGATATTTACTAGTTTATACACAGGATGGGATTGGAGAATTTAATAAAACTAACGATTTAGTAAGTAGAAAGTCATCCGTGAATATTGCTTGTAAGAAATCATTTTCCCAAAATTTTTTCAAGTGCAAACAATCATAGAAAATATGTGCCGAATCAGCATTCTGAACCTTCATACATCTCCAACAAAGAATATTTTCCTTAAATATCTTATTTATGTTATACGGTGTGATGAACAATCTATTTAAAAATCTCCAGGTAAATATTCTCCATTTAAATGATGAGATAGTTTTACCTGCTGACTGAAGGAAATTCAATTTATCTTTATCTGAAAGGGAATATATCTAGATCTGATTTAATAGTTTTACATATATTTGAAATGCTAATTTTAATTAAGTTATTCTGTTGGCTAAAGGCAATAAAGTATTGAATAAGTTTGGGAAATATATTTTTAACTGAAGAAGATATTAAATCAAATTTATTTTTGATATAATTTCTAGCTTCTTGTAAGTCAAGCCATAGTGATGAATCAAGGTCATTGTCTTTCAATAAATTATTAATGGATTGCAGTTCATTGTTTTTTAACATTTGATGCCAATAAATCAAATGTTTTTGTTCAAATATTGACATTTTTTGAAAGTTTGTAGAAAAAGTAACCCCCTGTGTGTATGCTATGGGGAAAATAAGGAATAACCAACTCTAATATGACTGAAATCTAAGAATGAAAATTTTAAAGGATTTTAAAATAATGTTGATATAATTTGATATAAAATATTGGGTGGGGTAAAGAGTAAACTATTCCTTCATTTTACATATGAATGTGTTAGTTACTAGATTTAGCTTAGAGATCATTATTATTTTTTAAATTTTGTGATGAAGATAAAATTGTCTTTCCATTTTGCTGAGTATTTACTATCTATAAGGTACAGAATAGTTTTAATAACTGAGGAACTTGAATATATTTGTAAATTTGGAAATGCAATACCTCCATTATTCCAGCTGTACATATGATATGATAAAGATGTCCTAGGTTTAATTGGGTACCAAATATTTTTTTAATCATGGTGTTAAACTTTTTAATTATTGTATAAGATGGAGGAATAGAAATAAATTTGACTATGTATAAGATTTTTGGTAGAAGTATAATTTTTATGGTTGATAATTTCTCTTCTATTGAATTTTATTTTAGACCATTTCTGTATTAGTTTGTCTATTTCTATTAAACTATTATCAAAGTTCAATTTTTGTATTTCTTTTATATTATTGGCAGCAATTATACCTAAATATTTTATATGTTGGGACTGTGATATGTATTTTTCATATTCATTTTGAATATTATATTTTTTGAGCCAGTTAACAAGATTTGTGTTTTATTGTGATTAAATTCAAGGCCTGAGCTTTTCTGAAAATAATCTATATCATTAAATAATTCCTGAATTGTTGGGTTCTTACCTCCCAAAGTAATCAGAATGTCATCTGCAAACATTTGAATCTTTGAAGTTTTAAGACTTGTATCAAAACCTTTAATATTATTATTTCCTCTAATCAAGTTTGCTCAAGGTTCCATGACTAAGGTAAATGAAAGAGAGGATAAAGAACAACCTTGTTTAGTCTCTTTTGTAATAGGTATGAACTGAGATATATCAGAACCTATTTTGACAAACGTGAGAGCCTGTATATAACTGGGTGATTAGATTTATAAAATTATTTGAAAACTTAAAGTTCCTGTAGGAGAATAAAAAGGTAATCCCAATTAACTGTATCAAAAACACAATTTATATCTAAACTAACTATAGTTAGGTTAGTTTTTAAGTTTTTAGTTGATTCCATTAAGGTTATTAAAAAGTTGGTCTATTTATTATGAAACCTGTTTGGTCCTCATCTACTAAGTTGGGAAGAAATGTTTTAAGCTTCTTTGCATATATAGACATAAACATTGTATAGTCCGTGTTTAATAAAGATATAGGTATATATGAATTACATTTTGTAGGGTCTTTTTCAGGCTTTAAGATGGGAGAAATGACAGTATATTTCCATGACAGAGGGCTAGTATTTTTATTTTGTATAGTATTAAAAACTAAAAGTAACAAAGTTAGAGCTTTATTCAGTAGAATTTTGTAGATTTCTGGAATAATACCGTCATTACCAGGTGCTTTGTTTTGTCTGAGTGTATTAATTTATTCTTGGATGTATTTTGATGTAATTTGCCTATCAAATAATTAGTTTTTTTCTTCTGTTAATCTTTTTTAGAGTTTTTATTAATAAAAGCTTGAATTTCTTTTTTTGGATTTATTAGAGCAGAAGATTGGTTAAGCTTAAGAAAAAATTCTCTAAATGTATTTAACATGTTATGTAAGTCAGATGCCTTTTTTTCTTTTGAGGTGAATATATTTCTTTAATGTGATTAAATTTGTTTAATCTTTTTACTTTATTGGCTAAAATATTCAAAGATCTGGGATTTATTGAAAAATTAATAAATTTACATTTTTCTAGACTAATCATAGATGTTCTTCATCCCACATTGCTGCAGTCCTAACACTTGGGTAGTCCGCTGTCCCAGTCGGCCCGAATACCAAAGTATAAGGCTGACGTCGGTCAAGGCGCATTTGTCTGACATCAGAACGTCAGGGTACAAATGCGCATGACCGACGTCATATCCTCAGTCTTTTTTGCCGCATGGTCCGATGCAGAAGCAGTATTGCGAGTGCAGGTTGGCGTTCTGAAATTTTCTGAAGTCGGAGTTTCAGACCGAATCAAAGTTGGCTAAGTACCCCGTTGGGGAATATTTTGGTTTTTTCTTGCCTCAGTATTTAACCGGATGTCAGAAAAAGTGAATAACTGTATTTCTTGTGGGAAACAGATACCTCATAGGGATTACCATACCTTGTGTATTCCTTGCTTAGGGCCTGAGCACAACGTTGTTGGCTGTCGCTCTTGTGCTAGATTTAACAAACGCACTATTAAGAGAAGATTAGATTGTGCCAGGTTAGTTTTTGGGAAGCGTTGTAATTACAACATGCCATCGGATGCTCCGACGCCCGCTTCGTCTAAAAAGCGCAAGGACAAAGCAGCAAAGTCTAGGTTGAAAGAACCGTCTGTCCCGGACGTCGGTTCTTTAGAGGGCTCGGTGGAGCCGGTGGTTCTACCAGAAGTTCCTTTGGATTCTCAGGGAGAGACTTTACTGTTACAAGATGTGTCCTCTCAGGAGGTAGGCCAGGCTGAAGGGGCTTCTCAGGTAGCTGTTCTCCCCTCCCTTCCTAAGGTGGTTAGGCCCTCCCCTTCTGTTTCCAAGGCTTCTTCTAGAGGCAGGCCAGGGTTAACTTCAGTGGGGTCTCCCCTAGTTCTTCAGGGTCTCTGCCTAAGAAACATATGCTTAAAATGGCAGAAGATTTGATTACTATGATTAGAGGTTCTATGCCCCCCTGATAAGAGGCCTAGGGTGGAACCTGAGCTTGAGAGTTTTGAGCAGTGTTCGGAGGCTTCTGAGTCTTGACTGAAGACTTGCAGGAGTATCCTCCTTATTCTGATTCTGATGTGGATGATTCTACTCCTTGGCTTCTCCTCCTGAGGATTTTTCTTTTCAGAGACTCTTCATTCCATGAGGGAGCATTTTAAATGGGAAGGTCAAGATTTCTCTGATTCCAGGAAAAGGCTTAGGGAATTTTTGTTTCTACCCCAGCATAGGCCTTTGACTATACCTCCTGTTCTGGATGTGGTAGAAGATGTTTTTGCAGAGGCTTCCCTGAACCCTGATTCTTTGCCTCCTGCCCCAGTTAAACCGGATAGGTATTATAGGGTGCCTGAAGCTCATAAGTATCTTATTAAGAGTCCTAGGGCAGACCCAGAAACTGTTTCTCAGGGCCCTAAAGGTGTTAAGGCTTCTGTTGTTAAAAATCCTGTTCCTTCTGATAAAGAGGCTAGGGCTTTGGATAGATGGGGAAAGAAGGTGTATACTTCTTCCACTTTAGCCATGAGGGCTTTGAATTGCCAGTTTCACATGTTGAAATACCAAAATTATCTCCTTACACAATTGAAGTCTAAGGTAGATGCTCTGGCGGAAGGTATTGAGTGTAAAGAGTTGCAGGATTTAGTTCTTGTTTCTGAACAGGTGGGTAAGCATTCCTTGCAATGTGGTTTTGATGCTGTACAGGCCTCTTCGAGGGTGGCAGCCACTGGTTCTGTTCTTCGCAGGCACGCCTGGCTGAGGGATCAGAATTTAGCTGAGCATGTAAAGACAAGGATTTTAGATGCTCCTTTACAATCTGATGTGTTATTTGGTTCGCCTGTGGAAGCAGTTTTAAAGAAAATGGAGGACAAGGCTAAGTCTATGCAGACTGTTAAAGATTTTTTGCAGGTTCAGCCTCCGAAGTTTAGTAGAAATTGGCCTACTAAGGGGTGGACATATCCTTCTTATGATTCTCAGTCTAGGGGTAGATCTAGACGTGATAGGGGCAGAGCTCAAGGTTCTTTTAGGCCTAGAACAGGGAGTTCACCTGCCCAGTCTTCTGGTGAGGGCAGGGGTCAGTCCTTTCGTAAGCAGACCCAATGACCTGCCTTTTCAGCTGCCAGAGCCTTCTCGTCTGGCAGCACCTTTGGGAGGAAGGCTGGCACTTTTCAAAGAAAATTGGAGTGTTATTACCCAAGACAGATGGGTATTGGATATCGTTCACCACGGTTACAGGTTTTATTTCCATACCTTGCCTCCTTTCAAAGGCATGCCAGACATTCCTCCTGTACAAAGAAAAGAGGCTCACAAGCAAATTTCTCTGTTACTCCAGATAGGGGCCATTCAGCCGGTTCCTGTGCCAGAAAGGGGCCTAGGATTTTATTCTCGCCTGTTCCTAGTACCAAAAAAGGGGAACACGTGGAGACCAATTTTGGATTTGTCTATCCTCAACACTTATCTGGACATTCCCAAGTTCAAAATGTTAACGTTACAACAGCTTTTACCTCTGCTGGGCAAAGATCACTGGATGGTAACTTTAGATCTCAAGGAGGCTTACCTTCATGTGCCTATCAGACTCAGTTGCAGGAAGTATCTGCGTTTCCGAGCTGGGAATTCTCATTATCAGTTCTCTGCATTGCCCTTTGGCTTATCTACTGCACCCAGAGTATTCACAAAAGTTCTGGCTCCAGTCATAGCTTTCTTCAGGCTAAAAGGAATACAAATCTATCCTTACTTGGACGACTGTCTGATTCTGGCTCAAGGAAAGGACGAGCTTCTTCAGCATCTGGAATATGTGATAGCAGTGCTAAGATGCCTGGGGTATTCTGTGAACGAAATAAAGTCCAGTCTAGTACCCTCTCAAGACATGTGCTTTCTGGGTGTGAGACTGAATACAGCAGCCCAGATGGCCTTTTTAACCCCGGACAAACAAAAGAATCTTTCCCTTTACTTTCATCAACTATCTCTTCAGTCCGGGCTGACTGCAAGGACAGTCCTTCAAGCCTTAGGGTTCATGGCATCTTGTATTCTGGTGCTTCCCAATGCCAAACTGCATATGAGGAAGCTGCAATGGTATCTAAAAATGTATGGACACAGCACTGCCAGGATTTGGACACTGTCATTCCAATAATACCTTGCATTCAAAAGGAATTTTTGTGGTGGGCTCAGGAATGTCACCTAAACAAGGGACTCTCTGTGACCCGGCCAGAGGCGAGTCAGATTCTAATGACAGATGCCTCAGACATAGCTTGGGGAGCTCATCTGAATGGAAAGTGGATACAAGACAAGTGGCCTGCCAGACTACAGCATCTACATATCAACATGAAGGAGATGTTAGCAGTCCAGTTTGCATTAATGGCTTTCAAGGAGTTACTTCTTCCAGGGCAGGTGTTGATTCTAACAGACAACACAACTGTCATGTGGTACATCAACAAGCAAGGGGGAACACATTCTTATCCTCTATGCAGGCAAGCAATGATTTTGTGGGAGACTGCGCTCAGTTTGCAGCTAAATCTTCAGGCAAGGTTTCTGCCAGGAGCACAGAACTCCTTAGCAGATGTGTTAAGCAGGCAAATCATGGATCCCCACAAGTGGAAACTGGATCTTCATGTATTTCAAAAATTGACAGTGTCATGGGGAACTCCAGACATAGATCTGTTCGCTTCTCCACTAAACCACCAGCTGCCAAAGTTTTGCACGAAAAGGTTTCATCACACAGCTTGGAAAGTGGATGCTCTTTCGTTCAGTTGGGAAAATCTTCATGTGTATGCCTTTCCACTTCTGCCTCTCCTCCCAAAGGTACTCCTAAAGGTCAGACAAGACAAGCCAAGGATGATTTTGATAGCTCCAGATTGGCCTCGGCAACACTGGTACCCATTACTGAGGAATCTGGTAAGGAAGCCTCCATGGCCTTTACCTTTAATTCCACACCTTTGTCTCAGAGGGACGGTCATCTACTCAATGTCAAGCTTCACTCTCTTCATCTAACAGCCTGGCATATTCTGTTTTGAACCACAGCAGGTCTCAACTTCCTCAACAAGTTTTGAATGTGATTATGGAAGCCAGAAGACCTAGTACACGTAAAGTGTATGCAGAAAAATGGAAGAGATTTTTATTTTGGAGTGCAGCAAAGGATTTGGATGTTTCTGAGCCTAATTTGAGTGTGGCTCTTCAATATCTTACTGAGTTATTGGACAAAGGTTTGTCTTTCTCTTCCATTAAGATTCATGCTGCAGCAATTTCAGCTCACTATGATTGTGACCCACCATTGTTTTCTCATCCTTTATTCAAGCAATTTCTTAGAGGGGCAAAGAATATAAGACCCCCGTGAGCTCCTACTCCTGCTTGGGATCTCAATTTTGTGTTGGAGAAACTTACTCTACAACCTTTTGAGCCTCGGCTACTGCTGAATTGAAATACTTGTCATGGAAGACTGCTTTTTGTTGGCCATTACTTCTGCAAGAAGGGTTTCTGAATTGCAGGCCCTTATGGCGGTTGAGCCTTTTGATTTTCCATAAGGATAGGGTATCATTACGTACTAATCCTTCCTTTATGCCTAAGGTGGTTTCTAGTGTGGCTTTAAACCAAACTATTCATTTGCCTACTTTTTATGCAGATCCCCAAAATAGGCGGGAAAAGATTTTGCACACTTTAGATGTACACAGGCAGTTGCGTTATTATTTAAGCAGGACTAGGGATTTTAGGCAGTCTCAGCAGTTGTTTGTTTCTTTTGCTTTGAGTTCTCAGGGCAAGCCTGTGTCAAAACAAACTATATCTAAGTGGATTGGATTTTGCATTGCATTCTGTTATTCCCATCATGGCAAGGAGATTCCAGCTGGGATTAGGCCTCATTCCACTAGGGCTACTGCCACTTCAACAGCATTTCTAAGGGGGGTGGCGACTAAGGATATTTTGGAGGCAGCTACTTGGAGTTCAGTGCATACTTTCTCCAAGCATTACCACCTTCCTCTCTATTCTAAATCCAGGGCTGGTTTTGCCACTGCTGTGTTGCAGGGCATTTTGGCAGCTCCTGCTTCATTATAGTTTAGCCATCCTCCCTTACCTCTGCTTTGGGATTCTACCCAAGTGTTAGGACTGCAGCAATGTGGGATGAAGAACATAGTACAGTTTTGTACCTACCATAAATGTAGATGTTCGAAGATCCACATTGCTGCAGTCCAATTTACCCTCCCTCCTTCCCCTCTGTGTTTAGGGGTGGTTGTGTGGGTGGGGTTCTATTTTTGTAAATTTGTATATATTGTATATATATTAGGTACAGGAGTGTTTGGTGTTTTTTGGTTTTGGCCTTATCTTTTTAGGGTCTTCTGACATCTGGGGCAAGAAAAGACTGAGGATATGACGTCGGTCGTGCGCATTTGTACCCTGACGTTCTGATGTCAGACAAATGCGTCTTGACCGACGTCAGCCTTATACTTTGGTATTCGGGCCGACTGGGACAGTGGACTACCCAAGTGTTAGGACTGCAGCAATGTGGATCTTCGAACATCTACATTTATGGTAGGTACAAAACTGTACTTTTTATGGTTTAAAATCTCAAGATATTTCTTATTTAAAAATGTTATTCCATCGAGTTTGGATTTTTCTTGATTTTTTTGATAATTCAAGATTCAAAATATCAAGCTTAGTTTGTATCTCCTTTAAATCTTTATCCCACAAAAGTCTTTTTTTTTACACCAGTCAGTTATTCTACCATATAAATATACCTTTATTGGATCGCAGATGAAAATTTTAGGTGTACTATTGTTGGTATTAAATTGTAAAAAACTATGAACTTCTAATATGAAGGGGTTAAATCTTTTAATTTAGTGATATATGCTAGAATCCGTTTTATCTGAACATTGCTACATGTATAAATATGTATATCAAAGGTTATAGAGGTATGATCTGAAAAAGGACTTTCACATTACTTAAAGAATCATTTAAACTGCTAGAGATAAAAACTCTGTTTATTCTTGAGAATGTGATGGGTGTTTGTGAAAAGAATGTATAGACTGACAATTTTGGGTCAGCGTAATTATTGGTGTCCTTTAATAAAAAGGAATTTGAAAACTATTTTAGGAGTTTAGCTGCACTCAAAACTTTTCTATTGCCTTTAGAAGCAGAGTCTGAGATATTAAAAATGCAGTTAAAATCACCAGCTAATATAATATTGCCTTTAGAAGATTGGATAATATGATCTATATGTTGTTGTGCTGAGCTCGGTGCAAAGCCAGGAATCCAGTACGTATTAATTAAAGTGAAAATTAAGTTATTAAACTCTATGACAATATCATACCTTTATTATCTTTGCATGCATCTATTATTTTAGGTTGTGGTCATTTGTTATTCCAAAGTATTGCAACACCTCTTTTTTTTTTTTTTTTTTGAGAGTGCTCAGAACCAATGAGTATTGCAAAAGATTTAGATTCTAACTTGGAAACATCACTCTCTAACAAATTAGTTTCTTGCAAAAAAAAATGAGTTATTTAACTGGAGATATTTATTCAAAGATCTTCTCTTGTTAGGGCTGTTTAAACCATTTATGTTAAGGGAAATACAATGTAAATATGCCATATTATAAGGGTATTGGGGTGTAGTACATACTGATTACGACTTTCAATAAACTTATATCTATAAGATGATACTAGTAAAATGTAGGAGATACAGCAATATATACTGTGTGAAACATAGGTAAAAAATTTTAAAATTGAAATTTTATGAATAACTTTCTACTATACTTGTTTTAGTGAACATCAAAAAGAATACTATCGAAAAATAATAACAGAATCTACTAACAATAAAACCCTCAAAAACCCACTTGGAGTTATAAACTCCTAATTTGAGTGACATTAATCACCCAAATTAACAAACCCACTAGCAGCATATTTCTATCAAGCTCCACCTAGGTATGAACTATTTCATAGTTAAAAACATGGCTTGTGGGCTTGTTCATAGGTTCATAGGTTTATACTAGGCTAACTGCCCTAGGGCATTTATAAGCCTAGCCCAAAGTTATGTGGCTTACGCCGCCCCTTATGTTAGAAATACTGTGCCCATTAGTTTGTTGTGCCTCTGTCCAGTAGTGACACAGAGATGATTCCCGGGGTAAACCTACAATCTCCCATCCACCGGTCAAGATCCCTCTTGAACAGAGCCAGCGAGGTGCTCTGCCTCACATTGACCGGGATTTTATTCCACAGCATGGGGAGTCTCTGGGTGACAAATCTATCCCACCAGCACGTCCTATTTATATCCGTGCTAAGGTTTAATTCTCTTGATCTAGTGGTTTTGGTGGATTTGGATTTTTTGAGGTGGAGCATGTCCATTAATTCCGGGTTGGTCATGGCCTTGTATGTCAGGCACAGGTCACCTCTGAGCAGACGGTATGCAACTGAATAGAGTTGGAGTTTCTTCAGTCTGGCAGCATATGACAGGTTTTGGAGTCCCTTTATCCTTTTGGTGAGGAACTTTTGGGGTCTCTCCAATTGCCGCAGGTGTTGGGTGAGATACATCCCGAATGGGGCATTGTACTCGATCATTGGTCTGATGAGTGAAGAGTACAGGGGAACAATGACCTCACTTGATCTGAATGTGAATCCCTTCATGATCAGGTGGGCAATGTAGAAGGTCTTTCGAACCACTTTAGCAACGTGAGCGTCAAACGAGAGGCCACTGTCAACCTGGGTCCCCAGGTCCCTGATAACCTCTTCTGTGCTTAGTGGGTTGCCACCTATATGGTAGCTTGGGGTTATCTTGTTATTCCCGAAGGGTATGACTATACACTTTTTTGCGTTTAACTTCAGGCCATGGCTCTGGCACCAGCTATCAGTTTCCGTGAGACCCCTCTGAAGGATGTCTGTGTCAGATGTACTCTCCACTATGGCACCCAGTTTGCAGTCATCCGCAAACTTTGTCAGCCATAGTCCTCCTATGTTTGCCTGTACTTCTGAGAAGTAGATGCCGAACAATAGGGGGCCAAGGACTGAGCCCTGTGGGACTCCACTTGTAATCGGCTTGGAGTCTGACATGGCTCCAGCAACTCTAACCCTGTGGGTTCTGTCCTTTAGCCAGTTTGCAACCCATCTTGTGACATATGGGTTTACATTTAAGCTGGTAAGTTTCTCTATAATACCCGAGTGGAGTATTGTGTCAAGCTTTTGCAAGGTCAAGGTAGGCTGTATGGACTGCCTTTCCCTCATCAATGGCCTTGGTGACTGTTTCGAAGAAGTCGACCAAGTTCAAAAGGCAAGATCTGCCCTTGACAAAGCCAAACTGGGTTGGGTCCAAGGTCTGCAAGTCCCCTATGTCCTTGTTTATGAGTTCCATTATGATCCTCTCCATAGCTTTGCAGACCAGGCTTGTTAAGCTTATGGGGCGGTAATTACCAGGGTCCGTAGAGGCACCGCCTTTGTGGAGTGGGACCACAGTTGCCGTACGCCACTCCTTGGGCACATATTCTGTGGTGAGGCTAAGATTAAAACAGCTGCCTTATGTGCGGGTTTAGTTCTTCATTGAGTTCATGTAGCACACAGCCGGGGACCCCATCCGGTCCCATTGATGCTGTGTTTTTAGCTTTAGAGAGAGCAGCTTTCACCTGCGCATTTGAGATGTCTGGGAGGCTACTCTCAGTTGGGATAGTTATCTCTCCTTTTCGGGGGGAGAGGGGGGTGAAGTTTGCGCTGAACCTGTCTGCCAGTATGTTGGCAATGTCTGTGGGTTCAGTGATTTTGTATCATTTTGGACTAATTCTGAGCATATCTGGGAGTTTCCACCCAGGTTTCTGACATAGCTGAAGAAGGCCTTATGATTGTCTTTTGAATCTATGGCAATTTTTCTCTCAAAGTTGGCCTTGGATGATTTTATGAGGGATCGTAGTTTCTTGCTAGTGCTGAGCAAAGATGCCTTCCCTTGGGATTTTACTCTATCATGTAATAGCTTTCTCCTCTTATTGTAAAGTTTGTTTATGGCTGGGGTCCACCAGACTGGACGATTGACCTTGGTGGAAAGAGTCTTGGTTTTATTTGGGATTGCCTGATCCATGCAGTCCTGAAGGTGTTCATAGAAGGCATTTGTAAGGGCTTCCAGCTTGGGTTGTGGTTTCCATTGGCTCGGGGCCTTGAAGGATACCACACCTGTCTTGAGTAGTGTGAAGTTTGCTTTAGAGAAGTTCTTCACTGTGGTCTTTTTGTTTGGGGTGGGGGCGGGATGTGGATTTCTAGTGAGATTAGTTTATGATCTGATCTCACCAATGAGGGATATACTTCGGTGTGGAGCATTTTGTCCCCATGTTCGTGATGATGAGATCTAGTATATTTTCTCCTCTTGTGGGGACGGTGACTAGTTGTTCCATGGCATTTGAATTTATGAACTCCAGGAACCTTTGGGCTAGAAAGTTTGGGCTTGAGTAATGTTCCCAGTCTATATTCGGTAGTTGAAGTCACCCAATATGATGGTGTTTGGTGATACATTTATACCCTCCAGTGTCTTCAGGAAGGCTGTGTGGGTTTCCTGAGTTTGAGAGGGTGGCCTGTAGCATGCTACAAATTGTAGAGCAGTTTTGCCTATGGTTAATTGCACCTGGATGGTTTCCGATGCTTCGTGCGTAGCCACCAACCTGGAGGTGTGGGTATCCTTGATGAATATGGATACACCCCCTCCTTTTGTGGTGTGGTCCGGTTTTGGGGCCGGAACGCATGATATGAGATGAAACCTGATAGTGCCGGGTGCTCTCAGGAGCCTTGAACCAGGTTTCAGTCACAGCACAGACATCGATGTTCTCCATACTGAGAAGGGCCTCAAGTGCGTGCATTTTGAGATTTAGACTTATGGCATTGAGCAGCATTACCCTTAGTTTCTTCACGTTTTTGTTTTCTAGGGTGGTAGGTTTAGAATTTGAGCCTTGCCTAAAAAAGGCACTATGGGGGTGGCAAGAGCCTTAGCCAATATCCAGAATCCCAGGGGTGACAGGTGCAAGCCGTCCCTTGCGAAGCAGTGTGGCTTGTTGAGCATGTCATCCCAGGCAGACAGGCACTGGATCCCCTTTGAATGACACCAGAAATTAAGCCAATTGTTAAAGCTGATCATCTTGTCACTATATTGTGGCATCATTCTTGGTGAAGGAAGGATACTGCTCAGGGTCAGGGTCATACCTGCCTGGGCTACATAGTCAGAGAGCTCCTCTATGTCTCTTTTCATGTAGTCCAGGGAGGCACGTCTTCAGGTCGTTCACACCAGCATGGACAATGACTGTGTCATACTTGTACTTGCCGTGGAGTGACCTGAGTGCTTGTGTTATGTGGCGGATTCTAGCGCCCGATAGGCAGCTTACCGTGACCTTCTCCTTGTTCAGCCTGGTGAGTGGGACGTCAGTGTGTCTGACTATGGAGTCACCTATGACAAGTATGTTTGGTGTTGTATTTGGCCTTAAGGGCAGTGACTGCTTTGCACACTAATTTTGTTGTTTATGTGTTGTTTGTGTGGTGTATTGAGTTTGCAGTTGCTTGGGTGTCTGCTTTGGAGGCCTCTGCTGTTTAGGTAAATTTTTACTCAGAGCCTCCGGGTATGTCTTAGTGTGTTTATGTGTTTGATTCAGTGGTGTGGTTGAGTTATGTGAGACTGGTATTGTGGTGTGTGTAGTTGCCTTCTCCTCCTGCCTGGTCTTGCCAGTCCTGAGTTGAGAGAGCTCAGCCTCCAGTTTGGCTAAATAGCTGCATCTCTCGCAAGTGTTAGTGTTACGTGGGAGGAGGAGAGGGTTGTCTGTGTACATGAGGCAATTGTAACATTGTCTCAGAATTCCCAGATTCACCAACTGGGCAGGAGAGGACGCTAGCATCTGACCCTTCGACATGCTAGAAAGATTTATGAGTTGGTATGAGACAGAAATGTAGTGGGCTTAGCAGGGAAGTGGGCACTCCTGGGGGGTTTTGCTAGTGAGATAGCAATAATATCTGTATTATGCAAAGGGAGAAGTCCTCATATAATCTATATTAGATTAACTAATAGACAAGTTAACTAAACTTAAATTGTAACAAAGATTATCATGTTATAAGGTTACAAAATACTAATATCATAGTTAGCCATAATATAAGGTCATTTTAAAGTCTCCCATATTCATCAGAAATCTAAGAATTAATACATAACTATAGAGTTGTAACTATACTAAGATAACTCTACATTGTTGAAAGAGACACTACAGTCAAATCACTACAAAATATTTCATATTACAGAAGAAGTATATCATGGTTGTTAGCAAACGACTAAATATGTAACTGCATAAATAGATATATCTAGATTTTCTTTTTGCTTTTTAAGCTATCCTATTATAACCAACTTATATATTAAACAATTCATTAGTAAGATATAATGCAACATTACAGATGATATAACCTATATAGCTAAACCTAAAATCTATCTAAAGTGAGAATTTTAACTATACTTGTAGTCTAGGATGTATAATATAATTACAGTTTACAAGCATTCAACAAGAGCTGTATCCACCTTTCATATAAAACAGGAATAAACCAAATCTATTTACAAATCTTACATTAATTTTAAGATAGATAGCTAAAGTAGCACTTTAGTAAAGTTTCATATAGCTATGTATGCATTGTGTTTTGTTATTTTAGTTACTTCTACTCTTTACATAGCTAATAAGCAAAAACAAGACTACTAATAATAAAAAACAGCATAAACCTAATTATTGAGATTGTATAACTTTGTACTGCTACTTAATACCATGTAATAATTCTGCACGAAGGCTACTTCATGCTAATAAATAATGATTGTTGTGTAACATTTTGGAACCTTTTTCACCAGGTCTCCACTAAAAAAGGCTTCTCAGCTCTGTAGGAGAATCCCAGGCAACAGATATAAAACAAATATGCAGTAAGTAAATAAGTAAGATTTTTCTCAGTATGTTTAAACATGTATATAAATACATGCATACACAGACATACAAAGAGTATGAATCCAACATGTTTAGTTTAAAACTCTGAGCATATCATATAATGTGCAGCTTACTAAGTATCCTCTTTTCCACTAGTTATTAAAATACCAGTACCTTTAACAAAATTAGTTGTAATAGCATATTTACCACTGATAAATTCATGTCATAGCCACTAAGAATATCTAAGCATGAATGAAATTCTCAACTATGCAAGTGATTTCCATCTGTAGAATTAATAGTTTAGAACGGGTATAATCAAATTACTAAAGAGATGATCTTTGTTTTGTTTATATTGCATTAAACCGACCCCTCTCTACCCACCAAATAAGTAACTATACCGGTTACTTTCCATGTTAAAATAAAGTCTATCTTTCAGGCGTCAAAGTCCTCATTACAAAATTTGCAAAGGTTTTATCTTTTTATAGACAGTGAAAACTATGTAAATCTTGCTGCAAAGTCCAAAAAATAAAAAAGAAACAGATGCTGCCTTTTAAAAATGTCTGTTGAGCTGATGATGATGTCATACGGCACATTGGAGGAGTTCAGAGATGCATGAGTCCAAATCACCGAGCCGTAATTAGTGCGAGCACCCTCAAATTTTTCAGCGGGAAACTGTAGGCAGTTCAGACAACAACTGAGAGCATCCTATGTCTCGAGAGGCTCTCGAGACACTCCAGCAACACTCTGATGCCTTATTTTGTGCTATAGAAGAGCGAGGCAAAAAGGAGAGAGGAAAAAAAAAACAAAAAAAAGAAACAACTCACGGAATTACAGTGTTTTCAGATCCGCTATAAGCCCAAAGCCACCAATGAACAGGGCTTAACAAACAAACATAACACCACAGAAACACCAAACAAAGCCACTAACCCCAAATAAACAATAGAAGACAATATTATCATAAAAAAAGAGAATACACATCCCAAAACTACAAATAAATGCATGTATTCAACTGCTTTAGACTGAAGCAAGCAATTAAAGAAACAATAGTGAATTAACCTAAAGAATGATCAACAGCATACCTATCACATAATACCAGCAGCCACTCGGAGACATGTACCTTAAGTCAAATCATAGGCAAAAAGGAATAAAGACTAATTCAAATGTAAATCTTAAACCATTTTTATATGTACTAGTTTAATAAAATAAAGGGAAGAGACTGCAACCGGAACACCTACCATAGAATCACAGTACTATACAGCTACTTAGTATCAGTGAACAAAAACAGAATTAAACTCATGCAGTCAATGTATTTAAAGGCATATGTAAGCAAGAGACAATAATCAGATTTTTTTCTTTAATAAGACAGGGTGTATTTTAAAGTAAGTTTATGTAGGATATATACTTTATGAATTTTTAGAAATAACTACTACAAGGAGAACTAAGATTTTTAATAAAGTTATATAATAAAACAAGATGCTAATGGCAATTATAAGAATCTAATAAACTAGTGAGTAGGAAACATAAGCCAGAAACACAACATAATGAAGAATACATCAACACTCGTCTGTTGATCCATTTTCATTTTCTTTGGCTACCGGGTCATAAAAAAAATCTTATGTAAGAAAAAAAGAAAATAAAATCCAGGTTGTAAAAAAGTTTTATTTTTTGAGTTTCTTCTTGTGCTCTACTGTTTTCCAGGTTCCATTTTCAGCAATTATTTTAAGACTTGAACTAGCCCAGTCCATTTTGTCTATTTTTTTCAATATTTTGTTAGATTTTAATGTACTTGATAGCTGCATTTAGTTCCTCAAAAATCTTCGGACCATCTTGAAGGAAGATTTTCAGCCTTGCAGGGAAGATCAGGTGAGACTTTGTGTTTTTTTAAGTTCTTTACGTAATGGTAGGAATTGTTTCCTTTTAGTTATGACAGATGCAGAATAGTCATTATCAAAATGTATGATGTTATCTTTGTTTTTAATTGTTGACTTAGACCAAGCAGTCTTGAAAACTATTTCTTTATCATGAGTTGATAGAAATTTGACTATGACTGATTTTGTAGAATTACTTTTGGTAAATTTGGATGTAGATAAGGACCTGTGAGCTCTTTCTATACCAAAAGAAAGTGCTTCAGGAAGCTGTAAAATTTCAGGTAGCCATGAGGTTAAAAATTTCTCCAAATTATTTTCTTCTAGATTGTCTGGTAGCCAGAAGATCCTGATGTTATTTCTTCGAGATCTATTCTCAAGGTCATCTATTTTAGTTTGAAGCAGATAATTTTGCTTCAGAAGAAATTCTAAATTATGTTCATTTTGTTGTATTCTACTATCCGTGTCATTTAGAGATATTTCAATACCTGTAATTTGTTTCTTCTGCTGCTTAAGGTATTGATGTAAAGTCTCCATTTGTTGAGAAGTATTTTCTTTAAAAACATCAGTCTTCATATCCATTCTGTTAATTTTTGTTGATAGTTCCTGAATAGTAGTTAAAAGTTTGAAACTCTTTTTTTATTGCTGAGTCCTGATGAGAGGATTTTGTGAAGCTCATGTTTAAGCCAGATGCCAGAAACGTGTCTCTTATTTTTTAGCAGGAAAAGTTAAAAAAAAAAACTTCAAAAATATTTTAATACTAACTAAATAGACTATTAAATAAAACCAAATATGTATATATATATAATAAAATGATTTTTAGTTGGCTATAATTAAAATTTCCTGTCATAAAACATATGATAAGGCAGAGCTGAGATAAAGTGCTGCTACTCAAGGCTTGGCCATGCCCCCTATTTATTTGCACTTTGTTTATAGAATTAGTCCCACTAGGCCAATGGCCTCCTTCAGAGAAGACCAAATGTGGTGTTTCTACAGACTAGGGGGAATATAGCCAGGGCACTAAGGTACTTCCACCACTCTTTCAATAGGTACCCTTGCGTTGTTTACTTCCGCCTGAGCTACCACCAGCTCAGGCAGATGGGGCTTCGGTTTAACATTTCAGCCAAAGGATGCATTTTCTTTGTGAGCACATTTTAGCCAGGTGTACAATATCACTGCTAATATGAGTTTCTTTAAGATTATGCAAATTGAGTAGTGTATTTTGTTTACAGTGTGTGCTTTGTTTCTTTGCAGTAAACCTTGTCTGAGATCATGTGTGTATTTGTGATATACTGCTTGTCAGATTCATGGGTGTATTTGTGTACTGTTTGATGGATTCATGTGTGTACTTGTGATGTACTGTTTGTCAGATTCATGTCTGTATTTGTGATGTACCATTTGTCAGATGTGGCAAAACATATTTTGTGGGAAGATGATGGGTATGCAGCTGCATTCTTAGTCTGGTTATATTCTTGCCAGTACTGATGCTTAAGTATATCGTTCATTGGAATGTTATCTTCCCCATCATAATCCTGCCCTTTCTTCTTTAGTGTTTTCCTTGTGTGTCGTTTTCAGTTTACTTTGTCTAGAGTCTAGCCTTTCATTCCATATGTTGAAAGAAACATCCATGCCAAATGCAAACTGGTAACCATCTCTTCAGAAAACCTGTTACTGTATGTTGTTAGCTTGTCTTTAAATGTGCTTTCCCTCTTTACTGTTTTAATCTTTGTACAACAAACAGGATTTTTGAGTAATTTTAAATCTCCTGTTCAGAATATAAAAACAGGAACAGTTTGTAAATATCTCATCAAATTGTTAGTGCAAGTATAACGTTCTCCCAGAAGTGACATTGTTAATTTTATGAGCTGCTACAGCTTATGCCAGGTTATATTGCTGAATACAATTAACAAAGTACAAACATAACCCCTGGCCTTAGCCTACTGCTCAATTTACTTGCAGCTGAACCAGAAAGCATAACTAGATTTTTAATTCATTCATTTCTGTAACATACTCACTGTTTTTCCCGTGTGACATTTGTTTTGTCATTAATTGTTGGTGACATTGTCATTGTTTTTAGTACAAGTATACAGTCAGAGCCGTTAATGCAACACTGAAGGATGTTTAATTTGATTAACTTAAATATATAGATGTAGCATATACACACAGCTGTATACCTAACTGAATTAAACAATTTTAAGAAGTGTCAGGAAGACTTGGTTTTCTATTTATTGATAATAGAAATATGACAAGTAGAAAAACTGGTGAAAGCTTTTTGGTATCAGAATCTGCAACTGATAAAGTATAAACTTAATAAAATGAATGGAGGCTTATTTGCAACTGTATTTTCTGTATCTACCCATATGTATCCCTGTGTTTGTAGACATGCATGCGAGCACACACGCACACATATACACAAATTAAAAACATCCTGTGTGACTAAACATTTTAAAACAGAGCAGTTTCCTGTATCCTTCTATATATTCCTAGATATGACCAGTGCACCTGTTAGTATACAGTGCCATTTGTCATAAAATGTTGTAGAATAATGTATATACCTCTCAATCTCTTTGCCCAAGAAATCTGGGGAAAGCCTAAAATAATGGGTTGGGGTCAAAAACCCAAAATTAAGAACAGATTTTCAAATCTTGCTTTTACAGACTTTGTCAGAATTTGTTTTAGAATGCATTTTCTAAAGTATATGAAATCTGAAGCTCAAATATATGTCACTGTTTGGTGACTTTAATCCTCAGTGATTTGCCAGAAACGTATGATGAACAGACCAAAAAATGAGGCAATAATCTGGATATTCTGTGGAAATCTGGACAATTGAGAGGTATGATGTCATAGTGCAGAGAGGTCTGCGATTACACTCCATGTAAAGAAAAAATACAGCTTTGCACCTTTCAGCACTCTTAAATTCTAGTGTCATGTAGAGCATAACAGTAGTCACCACAAAACCGTGTCCAAGGCATTTTCACAGCTTCAAAAGCTGTTATCCACTTTCCTGTCGAACAAAAGAACAAAGGTATGATACAGTAAAGTATCCAACAGCTTTTAAAGCAGTTTGTTCATCAGAGGGACACTTTGCTTTTCTTAGCATCTGTGTGCTTGCATTAAGTTGTAAAAAAAAATGTTTTAAGTCTTATATTTTTGTTTCTGTAAGTAGAAGTACATGGAGCAGATAAAGTTCCATACATTGCAAACAAATATGATTGGGTCTCTTCACTTCTAACTACTTATGTGGTCTTGACATGGATGTTAAGACTAATCTCTTGAGCTTTGCTTCACTTCACTTCTTGGCATTCATGTCTTATATACATAATAAGCTGGTTATGTTCGGAGATGCATTCAAAATCATGTTTAATATGAAGAAAGATACTCCACCAAGACATTTGTATCGAGGATATTTCTGAACTTCACATCTTTATGTGTACTTTCCTTTGATAAAATTGTCAATTAAAAACATATACAAAGAAATATAAAGAATATGTTGCCACAGCTGGAATTAACAAAACATTAATTAGTAGCAATGACTATATGTTCTTCGTAGTCAGTGTTGCAATACTAATTCTTTGATCTTCCTGCCATGCAGAAGTTTGCAACCAGCACAATTCCCAGAGTGTTTGTTGTCCCCAGCCATTGGACATCCAAGGACTGATGTGTGGATGTCAGGGTATAAGCAGGTGCTTTCAACACCATCTTCAGCTGTTTCTATGGCGTCAGTGCTCTACTCCATTTTTCGAATGCTTGCAGTCCATCAGTCTGCTCATTTTTCAAGAGTTATCTCCAGTTTACATTCAGATAAGTACCACATTGGGAAGGTTTCTTCTAAATTGATGTTTAAAAAGATTAATAACTGCTTAGTGTGGGAAGCAAATCCCGCATAAAGATTTCCATTCGTATTGTTTGTTTTGCTTGGGGACTCAGCACAATATTTCTGGTTGTCAGGATTGTGCTAGGGTTTGATCAAAAACTTTGAAACGTAGGGCTGAAGTCCTTGCAGTTTGCACAAAGTCTTCAGACCTAATACCACCTGCCTAATTGCATGCCTCAGCCAGTTCCCTACCTATGAAATGGAAAGATAAGAAACCAAAGGGAAAAGGCTAGCACAGATGACTGAGAGTCTTCCACGGCCAGGTCTTCTGTGTACAGTTCGGGTGACGTGCCTTTGCAGCCCCCTGGTTCAACGATTACTGGGCCATAGCTCTCTGGAGTGATCCCTCTGGAGGCCACAGTGACATCAGTCATGTCTGAAGCCACTTTGCAGACATCAGCTTCTGACGCTTGAATGTTGGTATTTGTGGGAGAGGGTCGTATTCCCTTAGCCATCATATATGAGGAAAACCCGGAGAACCAGAATGAGCTTGTGATCGCCTGTACATGTCCTAAGGCATTGATTTTATAACCCTCAGACTCCTCAAAATCTGAGGAAGAGCTGTCTTATGCAGAACACCTACCTCCTCAATCTTTCCTTGACTCTGATTCAGATGACACTCCTTCCTCTGCCTCATCCCATGAGGACTTATCCTTTGGGGAACTTGCACAAGAAGAAGGAGGCATTCTGCTGGAAAAGAGTTTTCTCAGGCCAAGACCCATTACAGGGATCTTCTGAACCTGCCATCTCCATGGTCTTTTGACATTCCACCCATGCATGTGGTTCTAGATGTTGTCTTTGAGGACATTTCTCTGCGCCCTGACTCCTTTTCTTCTGACCATCGGAAGCCAAATCATCTTTATAGAGTGCTTGTCACCTAGAAGCACTTTACAAAAACCCACAGGCAGATCCCTTGGTGGTATCTACTGAATCTTCCAAGAGAGCTCCTAAGGGTGGAGCCAGACTTCATTTACCATATGACCAAGAGAGCAAATGCTTGAAATATTTGTGAAAAGACTTGTACATCAGCCACCCTGTCTGTGAGGGCTCTTAACAGGCATTTGCACATGCTAAATTGCATGGAGTTTTTACAAGAAAAGTTCATTGCTAATTCAGAGGGGATCTCAGCAAGGAGCCTGTAGAGGAACATACAACAGTCAGCTAGATCACCCCTTCGCATGTCCTGACACTCACTAAAATGTGGCTATGATGCAGTGAATGCATCATGGAGAACAGCTGCCACTTGGTCGGCAATGCATAGACACACACCCCTTCTCAGAACAGTTGAGGGCAGAACTCTTTGATGCTCCAGTAGATAAGGAGTTCCACTTTGGTACCCCTGCTGTGAAAGTTTTTGATATAACTGGTCAAGAAAGAGAAACAAGTTAAAACAGTTCAAGAATTGTATGTGTCTCCCACAATGAGATGCAGCCAGAATTAACCCTCTAAATCTTGGTCACTGACTCCAAGGCAAGAAAAAGTGAGGCCTCAGTGGCAAGCTGATCAGCAAACTAGACCTGGGGGATCCAAATATTCAGTGCCTCCAGAGAGCAGCTGTGACTACCCTCAATACCTCACCCCCCCAAAAAAAACTCAACAACAACCCCCCCCCCTTAGCAGGGAAACATTCCTCCTTCCTGCAACAGTAAAACACTATCGTCAGGGACCCGTGCATCTTAGATGTCATAGAAAAAGGCTATTTCATGAGTTCAGAATAAAAAAAATAAATCTAGGAATGTCAAAGCCCCCAAAAAACCAAGAGGGATTTCTTTCTCCAGTACTAACAGAGCTTCTACAGCACAAGTCTATTCAGCCACTTCCCACAGGAGAAGAGGACACAGAGTTCTATTCAAGAATATTCCTGGTGCCAAAAAAGGACACCTGGAGACCAATCTTAGACTTGTCAAAGTTAAACAAGTTTCTTCACATACCAAAGTTTGAAATGCTAACCTTGCAAAAACTACTGCCCATGATCTTCAGGGAGCCTATTTGATGACCCTAGACCTGAACTATGCCTTCCTTCGCATTCCTATAGCCAAGGAATGCAAAAAAATATGTTCATTTCCTAGCAGAAGAACTATGCTTCCAGGCATATCCGCTGCTCCCAAAGTATTCTCCAAATATCTAGAACTGGTTGTATTGCAGAAGTTTAGGAGTTCACATTTACACTTACCTGGACAACTGCCTGATTCAGGGGAAAACTACCCTGGAACTTCAGACAACTCTGCAAATCACCATGAATTGCTTCCAGAAGGTATGTCTGTCCTCAACCTCAGTAAGTCTCAACTTCAGCCACAGGCAAGAATTCTCTTTCTGGGCACACTGATAGACTCAGTACAAGAAAAGGTCTTTCTTCCCCCAAAACATGCCTCCTGTGTGACAAACTATCTGTACAACCTATTAGAAAAGCAAACAATCACAGCAAGGGAATTCCTAAGGGTGTTTGGGTGTCTGGCATCCTGCATCATAATGGTAACTCTTGCAAAGCTGTGCATGAGAAAATTCCAATGATTCCTAAAAAACACTGGGAAACAGAATTCACAACCTTTAGAAATCCTGGTGCCTCATCTTTCCTGCCTGAAAAATGGAAAGAGAGCATTCTACATAACTCATGAGCAAGCCTATGCGTACCAGGGATAGAAAAAACAGTCACTTCAGACAGCTCATACATAGCCTTGGGGGACCACAATTAGGACAGCTGAAAGTCCAGGAAAACTGGACTCCAGGCAAAGGAAACTGCACATAAACTAAAAAGAAATTCTGGCAGTGTTTCAGCAATAAAAGCTTTCCAAAGCAGCCTTGTCGCTCCATCGGGTTGGGATAAAACAGACAAAGCTGCTTGAGCTGTTCCCACAACTGTTCATTGTACACAAACACATCAGGATTAAGGCTTAGTAACTTAAACTTAAATAAACTTATAAACAGACTGACTACTGCACTCATACATGTTAACACTCTGGCTGTTCTCTCAAAATGGCACTGCTGCCTGCACATGCTCACTATTTATATGCACGTGTCTACACTTCGAAATGCTTCTTCATTACAACACAGACTCTGTTCTACAAATGTGACCCTAGGAACACTGCAGATGTGAAGGAACACCACCAAAGTTATGTGATGCATAAACAAGTAAAAGGGGGAACTACTTCATACCCCATAAGTAGTCTAGCAATAAAGGTATGACTTCTGGCATAGCATCCTACGTCGTGGTCCAGAAAAACACCATAGCAGAGTCTCTGAGCTAGGGCCTTCTGTACTACACTGAATGGATGGTAAATATAGAGATTTCCCTGGGTCTCGACCACCAGTGGGGATACTCCAGTATAGATCTCTTTGCCTGTCCTCCGAAAAGAAAGTTACAAAGGTTCTGCTCTTGAACCCACCAAACAGGCACATGGAGATGCCTCTTCCTTCAAATGGACATACCCCTTCCTGTATGCCTTCCATTTATTGCTCTCAGTTTCCAGGTTACTGCAGAAAGTGGCATCACACAGGCCAAGCATGATACTCGTAGATCCCTTCTGGCCAAGGCAACACTTGTTCTCCACTCTGTTGACCCTCAGGAAAAGGAGATACTATACTCTTTCTTTGGTGAGAGATCACTCACCCAACACAGTGTCTTTTCATTCATCCACACCTGAGCACACTCCAAATAACATCTTTGAAGGACTGGATTTTAACACCCAAACAATGCAGACTATTCTACTGAAATGTTATCTATCTTGAGAGAGGTGAGAAAACCAACTATCAGGAAATCATACATATCAAAGTGGAAAAGGTTTACTAACTAGTGGCAGGCCAAAGCTATGACACCATTTAATGAAGACAGGTATCAAGTGTTGGAATACCTTTTCAGAGTTTTTTTAACCAGGGCCTTTGTAATTGAAGTTTTAAGGTACATGCACCTGCCATTTCTGCTTTCATATCTTGCTCTCTACTTATCAGTACTCATCCCCATTTGAAACACTTTGTAAAAAGGAGCAATATACCTGAGATAGGAGAAACCCTATAACCTCTTGGCACCTAAACTATATTTTGGAAAAGCTTAACTGCCACCTTTTGAGCAGTTGCTTCTGCCCCCTAAAGATGCTTGCATGTAAAACCACCCTGCTGATGGCAGGGCTCACAAAATACAAGTGCAGATACATAGAGAACCCTTCATTGTATTCCACAGGGATATTGTTACCTTGAGAACTAACCATTCTTTCATACCCAGGGTAGTGTCAGGGTTTTCTTTAAGGCAAGCTAAACACCTACCAGTGCTCTTCCCTAATCCTCGGAATAAAACTGAACAAATCCTGTATACACTGGATGTGCACCGACAGATCAGGTACTACCTTATCAGGGTACAGTCTCCAAATAAAGCAACTCAACTGTTGGTTGCATTTGCAAAAAGAAAAAAAAGAAGGCAGGCCTGTTTCCAAACAGATAATTTCAAAATGTATAGCAAAAGGTATTCCCTTTTGCTATACTCCTCATTGAAAGCAAGTACCAACATCTGTCAGGGCACATTCCATGAGATGCAGAGCAGCCACCACTGCCTTCCTAAAAGGTGACCCTTCTCAGGCCTTCTGGAAAGCTGCCACTTAGTCTTATGTCTGCACTTTTACCAAGCACTACCATTTAAGTACTCATTCAGGGCTATGGCAGGTTTTGCTACTGCTATCCTACAAAGCTTCCTGTCCCGGGGCCATCCGCCAGCCAACCACCCAATCTGTAGCTTTTGGAGTCCTCCCAATAATTAGTACTGCAACATTCACTATGAAGAGCATTCTACAGTTGCATTCGACTTACCATAACTGTAGATGTTAAGTAGATCAGTTTGCAGTACCAACTCCATCTCTTCTTCCCCTTTGTCTGCTTGCCCTTCTATGGCTGTGGTTTGGGGTGGGTACCCTAAAACCTTTCATCACCCCCCTCTTGCACCTCTCCTACTCCACAGCCACTGTGTCTCAGGATTCAGATGGATGGATGGGTCATGCTGTCATCGGGTAGTGGACTGAATACCACAGCCTAGAAAGACCTGAAGATGGCACCAACTGATGCTTGTCTTATATCCGAATGTCTGGACATTGATCCCCAGACGTCCATCAGCTGGGGATGATGCAAAGACTCTGGGAATCAGGACAGTCACAGGCTTCTACATGTTAGGAAGACCCAAGACTTTGTACTGCAACACTGATCTCCTCAAACATCTACAGTTCTGGTAAGTGCAATACCACTGTATTTTTTTCTGTACTGCCTCATTACTATTGTCCCTCTTAAATCATGTCAGTCTTTGAAACCTTATTTCCCTGCATATTTAAAATAAATTCCTCCTTTTTTGGAGACTACATCACTTTTGACATAGAATCTCAATTCAAAAAGTTGTTAATTTTTCATCAGTTTATTTGATCATATGTAGTTTCTGGCTGTTAAATGAAGATATTTTGTTTACAACTCCGTAACAGTGTTATTGCTGACACCAGTCAGCTCCTATGTGTTTATATCAGTACTCCCTTTTAATGGAGCCATAGCAGGTTTCTCCGATTCTGGGTTAAAGGGCATCCTAGTCGATGTTAGTTTCAGTTTTTCCCAGCTACTTGCATGTCTTGCATTACCTTTTTATATTTGTTAAAATAAAGTGCTCATGTTCAGTACTTGAAGAATAAATACCTGAAAAGCATGCAGAATGCCCATGTAGTTGCTGAAGACTGAAACAGAACAATTGTTAGCTTTGCCTAGTCTGCCTCAACTGTTTCTGCTCTCATCTGGATCTTTGGACACTTCCTGTGGTATTTACTACCTCAAAATGATGACCATATAACGTAGCAGTACTCGTGGGAGTATACAAACTTGTATGTTGAGGAATGCCCAGCATAAGTCAAACAGACCGACCTAAGGTGTGAGAGAAATGTAGCCTAGCCCTAAGATTTCCATGGCTGGTTCCACTTTGAAATCTGCCAGCCCACTGAAATGTGTTCTCAAGCATTTCAAATACAGTTTAGATTCTAGATATAGTTTAAAGTTGTAATAATGACAGCGCTTGAGCACTGATGATCTGAAATGACCAGCTAGCGCTTTAAATCAAGGAAAGCTTTTTATTGGTTAGTGATGACATCACTTACTTTTTAAATGTTTGCTTGTTAGTTTGTAACTGTTTGTCTGAAGAAGCGGCGTTACATAGCCGCGATTTGACGGTTAG
>NC_056735.1:341375601-341378101 GCF_019279795.1 Protopterus annectens
CCTTTTATCAGCACCTACTATAACTATATTCTGATTATTCATTAGCCCTTTCAATGCTAGTTTTTCTGTTTTTGTCAGATTTTCAAACCCTGAACAAAAAACACTTGACTGTTTCAAATGCAAATCCTTTAATACTAACTGTTCAAAGGTTTTTATTGTGCTATGATAAGGAGGCATAAACTGTGAATTTTTTGAACTGAAAACCACATAGTTCAACTGTATTTGAAGTTTGTTCTTTTTGAGCATAAAAATATTTCAAATTTAACTTTCTACAAAAGCTTTTGACATCATTAATCACATCATGTTGTGACACAAAAAATGAAGGAACAAAACCTAAACCTTTATTCAGCACACTGAGTTCGCTATCTGAAAAAGTGAATTTGGTTAGGTTAATGACTAAGTTGTTAATGTCATTAACCTGATTTATACCATTACTTGAATCTAAATCTAGTGTTGTAACAAATTGTCCTGAAACATCTTCATCACGGTTTCTTCTACGATGTTTACGGCCTGCCCTTCTAAAGGTGTCTTGTACCTTTTAGACGCCGGTGAAGGAAAATCTTGTATTTCACTTATTTCTGGTTCTGTATCTGTGTTGGAAAGAATAGAAGAATATTCCGATGCACTAGATGGTTTATCTTGTCTTCTTAAAATAGACTTGACTCTTTTTCTTTTTGGCCTGGGAATTTGCTTGTCATCTGCAAACCTCAACCCTCGTTTTTGCTTTTTCCATGTGTAAACTGTTGCCATTTTAAAATCATGTAATTTGAAGCTGCTAAAAAAATCATTGGTATGTTCAAAGCATTGCTCTAACTTGTTCACCAAAACAGGTAACTGTTGTTCATAATGGATGGAGGAGTGGTTTAAGACAGTAACTTGTAGTTCAGTGGCCATTTTGGGTCATTTCCTGCCTTTTCCAGCCCCCTGCTATAAAGCACGCTTTGGCAGGCTTTTCTGGCTGTAGAGAACTCAGCACAGCTCCTCGTGGTTTCCAGCAGAGTTCCTAGAGCAGCAGAGAAAGGAAAAAGCAACTTTCCAGATTTTAAGTATTTTTTCTTGCATTTTTCGACCATTTGTGTTATTCGACGACTGTTTCTGTCTATTTTATAGTGGTATTACGTGTTTTTCCTGTTTTTATAAGCTTTAATTGTTGGTTGCACTTCTTAGTTTAAGTTTGCTTAAAAGTTAAACTACAGGCTAATACACTCAAGTGTACTAGCTTTTGATAGCATTTAATCGAAAAGCAAAGCATTTATTGTGTTTTCTGTTCTGTCTGTGAAAAAAACTTGGAAAAAAAAAAAAAAATATTCTTGTTCTCCTAACTTTCCTGGCTAGTTTGTTCCAGTGATCAGATTTTGCTGATCCCTGGGCTTTGTCTTGGTTCCTGTACTTCTCCATTTTCTTTGTTTGGTCAGGGGGAAGTTTCTTTACTCACCAGTGGGAGTGGGGAGTACTGAGCTGCCTGTTTGTCCTCAGAGGAGTGGTTTAAGACAGTAACTTGTAGTTCAGTGGCCATTTTGGGTCATTTCCTGCCTTTTCCAGCCCCCTGCTATAAAGCATGCTTTAGCGCGGAGTTGCCACTAGAGCAGCATGGGGCAGCGCCGGTTTAACAAGGTTAAACTTTTTCTGGCTCCATAAAGTCTGTTCTTCATTTTTTCCCTTAGAACTGCTCTACTAGTAACCTAAACAGTATATCCCTTGAGTAAAAAACACTGCATTTGTTCCTTAAAAAAAAAAAAAAAAAAAAAAAAAGCTCAGCACTTGTCACTTCTATATTATACAAAGTCCCTCACTTGTGAAACCCCCCCCAGGAGTACCCACTTCCTTACTAAGTCCTCTCTTATTCAGTCTCATACCTAACTTCTTAATTTTTCTAGCATGTCGAAGGGCCAGATGCTGGCGTCCTCTCCTGCCCAGTTGGTGAATCTGGGAATATTGAGGCAATGTTACAATTGCCTCATGTACACAGACAACCCTCTCCTCCTCCCACATAACACAAATACTTGCGAGAGATGCAGCTATTTAGCCAAACTGGAGGCTGAGCTCTCTCAACTCAGGACTGGCAAGATCAGACAGGAGGAGAAGGAAACTACACACACCACAAAACCAGCCTCACATAATGCTTCCACACCACTGAATCAAACACATAAACACACAAAGACATACTCGGAGCCGGAGGCTCTGAGTAAAAATTTACCTAAACAGCAGAGGCCTCCAAAGCAGACACCCAAACAACTGCTACCTCAAGACACCCCACAAGCAACACATAAATCACAAAATCAGTGTGCAAAGCAGTCACAGCCCTTAAGGCCAAATACAACACAAAACATACTTGTCATAGGTGACTCCATAGTCAGACACACTGACGTCCCACTCACCAGGCTGAACAAGGAGAGGGTCACAGTAAGCTGCCTATCGGGCGCTAGAATCCGCCACATAACACAAGCACTCGGGTCACTCCACGGCAAGTACAAATATGACACAGTCATTGTCCATGCTG